>NW_004524917.1:1013160-1014058 GCF_000260255.1 Octodon degus
AAAAAAATAAAACCTTTGTAATAAAAAAAATCTAACCTCAAACTGCATCTCTGCCTTTGATTGTATTCAGTAGGGATAGTGCATACAGGTAGTAGTAAAAGGCAGATAGAGTGGTTAATTTCCTCAGAATTCATTTCTTCCCAATCTCCTCTTCTTTACAGCAATAACCATGGCTAGCTTTACTCTATCCATATGGATACTCTCAGGGAAAGATGTGCAGAAAATTCAATTCTTCCCTACACACCCTAGCCTCAGTGGTTGCTCATGTCTGGGCAGTGGACCCAGACTGGATGGACCCTAAGAGCTGGGTATTCTTATACACATTGGATAAGTGTCTTAAATAACACAACAGAATCACACAAGTTATGGATGGCTGTGTCTAACACATGGGTTGAACTGCAACATTGGTAATGACACCATGTTCTATCTATTTCTAAGTCTCAGATAGTTCCTATCCAAAGGCTCTAGGAGACACTGTATTTCCTGATGATAAATTTCTTTCTTCAGTCTTATTCTTGCCCAAGCAAGTTTCTATTCCTGTCAAACAAAAGCCTGAACTACTACAGAAACTGTATCTAGCTGTTTGCAGGATCCATTCACTTTTACTCGTGAGTGAGAGGCCTAACAGAATAAATGTTTGCTAGGAAGAGCGATCCAAGTTTGCAGTTTGAATACTGATAAGCACTTACCTCACACCAAATTTAGATTTGAAAATGTCTCAAATTAAGATCAGCATATCTGGTCTTCCAGATGGTGACTTGTGTCTTGAAGGAAAATGAAATGACTTCTGTCCCTTTTTAAAAAAAATTTTTTCCATAATTTTATTGAGAAACAAATAGCAATGAGACAGTTTCAAACCAAATTGGTAGGACAGTTTCAATAATTAACACATTGCATA
>NW_004524917.1:1015678-1017067 GCF_000260255.1 Octodon degus
TAATTTGTTAGTCCTCAAGTTTCTGCTTTCCTTTTACTTGTATTATACCTTTCTATTTTTATTTCTTCTTTTGAGTTCTTATACTAGGGAAAATATATGATATTTACACATGTGCGACTGGTTTATTTCACTTATAAGTATATATTCAAGTGGCATTCCCTTCAGTATAAAGGCTTCAAGTTTATCATTTTTTATAGCTGAGTAATACTCCGTTGTGTAAAAATACCACATCTTTTTCAACCATTCCTCAGGCAATGGACATCTTGTTTTTTTCTAAGATTCGGCTATCACAAATTGTGTTGTTATAAAATAGGCACACATATATCTCTATGCTATGATGTTTTCAGATCCTCCAGGAAAACTCCCAGTATAGAAATAGCTGGTATAAATGGGATTTCCAGTCCAACTTTTCTAAGGAGTCTCCAACTGATTTCCATAACGGTTGCACCAGTATACATTCCCACCAGCAGTGGAGAAGTTCTTTTTCCCCACAGCCTCTCCAACATTTGATGTTGGGTAATATCTTTATGATAGCCATTCTTTCTGGGGTGAGATGATATCTCAATGTTTTAATTTCCATTTAGTGGATTGCTAGTGATGTGTAGCATTTTTTCATATATTTATTCACTTCTTTAATTTCATCCTCTGAGAAGTATGTGTTCATCTCAGATGCCCATTTCTGGACTGGGTCTTTAAAATTTCGGGCCCTAGTGTTTTTTTAGTTCTCTATAAATTCTAGAGAGCAGACCATTGTCTAAGTACTTATTTGTCATGATTTTTTTCCAAAATTGTGCATTGTCTTTTCACTTTGTTGGTGATTTCTTTTGATGTGAAAAAACTTCTCAGTAAGAGCAGGCCCCAGTTGTTAATTCTTTCAAGTGTTTCCCATGTGATTTGATTTTTGTTCATGAAGTCTTTGCCTACCCCTATGTCTTCAAGAGTTCCTCCTACTTCTCTTCCAAGAGATTTAGTGTTTCTGCTTTAATGTTTAGATATTTAATCCACTTTGACTTTAGCTTAGTGCATGGTGATAGACCCGGGTCAAATTTTAGTTTTCAGCATGTAGAGACCCAGTTTTTCCAGCACCATTTGTTAAAGAGGCTATCTTTCTTGCAGTGAGTATATTTGGCCCCTTTGTCAAAGATAAGGTGGCTGAGTGTGTTTGTAGGGGCTTCTGCATCTTCTAATCTATTCCATTGATCTTCAGGTCTATTTTGATGCCAGTACCGTGCTGATTTTATCACAGTAGCCTTGTAGTATAATTTCAAGTCAGGAATTATAATGCCTCCTGCCTTGTCTTTATTGCCCAGGATTGCCTTTGCTATTCTAGGTCTTTTCTGGTTCCAGATAAATTTTAGGAATGATTTCTCAACCTCTGTGAGGTATGTC
>NW_004524917.1:1024367-1058229 GCF_000260255.1 Octodon degus
TACAGCTTTGAATCTGAAGACAAAGGCAAAGAAACTATTAAACATACATTGGCCAAATAAAAACACTAGTCAGAACATTTTTTTAGGTCCATTAGCAGAGAACTCTTAAATGTGGGATTTAATCCTTTTATCTTCCATTGCTATTGGGTACTGTCTCAAACAAACTGTCCTTTCCTGTTATTACTGGAAAACATGAGTTACCAGGCATAGGGAAAGCAATATTTTCCCATTTGCAAGTGGGCCACTGGCTGGGTAACTACTGACAAATCTGTATAAGCAATCTATTGAAAGTTTAACAGGATTTCTCCTTATATTGGCAGTTAACATGTGTTCACTCAGACTGAGAGGGAAGACACATGACCACTTCAATCTGAAACTTCCTCTGACTCCATCATAAACACTTTCTTTTTCCTTCTCTAGCAGCTGTGGACATTTCTGCTTGAAATGTCTCTTCTCTCTGTTTGACTTTCCTGTGGGCTGCTAGTATCCCCATTTTTATTTTCCATCTATAATTTTATCTTGTATCCTTTTTAGAAACACCTCAACTGAGACCAATTCATTCCTGAAAACTCTTCTTACTTCTACAGCTTGTGTCAGATATCTGGGGCCCACTGAGCAACATATAACCTTTTGGTTTTAGATTTTACCTGCATGATTACCTGGGTTTTGGTGTCTTCTAGAAATAACAAATTATCTGAGAGATTAGAACATATATAACCAAAGCATGAACATTTGAGCTAACAGGTGCATTTATAAACCTTTTTGAGATCTAGTAATCATAACTCACTAGCTCTTAGACCCCTTTATTCATGGAGTCTGACAGTTTGCTGTAAGTCCCTCTAGCTTTAGTTAAGAGAGGTCACACATGTATTAACTATCAGCGTGAACTACTGGAGTTATATTAAAAATCAACCGGGCTTACATACCCATCATGAAATACAAAGCATTTAGTCATATTAAACTAATGTCTCATTCAGTGTTTTGGATATAGCCCCCATTTGGTTTAGTTCTCCTACCTCTTTGCTAATTTTTTTTATCTGCTTGACCTATTTTTTTGAGATAAGGGGGTGTTAAGATCCACTATTAAAATTGTAATATTGGTTATTAAATTTTTCATGTCCTTTAAAATTTTCCATATGTAGTTCAGTGTTCTCATATTTAGTGCATACATATTTATGATTGTTATATCATCCTTTTGAATTTCTCCCCTAATGAATATATAGTGACCTTCTTTATATCATTTGATCATTCTTGGTTTGAAATCCAGCTTGTCTGTGAACAAACAGAACAGCTACCCTTGCTTTTTTTCTGAGGTCCTGGAATATGTAGTCTTGTTTTGCATCCTTTGACTTCCAACCTATGAATTTTTTATGGGTTACATGTGTTTCTTGTATACAACATATTGTTGGACTTTGTTTCTTAATCTTCTCTGCTAGTCTATTTCTTTTAACTAGTGAATTGAGTCCATTTGCAATTGGTGGTTATATCTGATATGCATTGACAGGTTTGTCATATAATTTTACTATTGTTGGTTTCCCACTTTTATCCTGTGTTTAATAGTTTGCCACGTTTGGTGGTTTCTTTCTGTTGTCATTCTTGGAATTGTGGGTGTTTTGATCCTTTTCTTGAATATCTTTCATTATTCTGTGTAGAGTTGGTTTAGTCATCATGAATTTCTTTTTTATCATGAATTTCTTAATTGTTCTTTGTCATGGAAGTGCTTCACTTCTCCATTAAACTTGAAAGAGTTTTACAAGGTATATCAGTCTAGGTTAAAATTTGTTTTCTTGGAGAACTTGAAGCACCTCACTCCATGGTCTTCTTGACTTAATGGTTTATTAGGAGAAAATCACTGTTATTCATATGGGTTTTCCTTTAAATGTGATGTTTCTTTTCTCTACCAGTTCTTAGTATATTGTTCTTGTGCTGAATTTCTGGGATCTTGACTATTATATATCTGGGTGTAGTTTTAATTGCTTTGATGATATTTGGAGTTCTATATGCCTCAGGTACCTAAATGTCAGATTGTTTCCCCATATTTGGGAAGTTTTCTGCTATTACTTCTGCCCATATTCTTTTTATGTCATTTGTGTTGTCTCCCTCTTTCTCACTGATGCCTATTAGTCTTATGTTGTTCATCTTTGCATTGTCTTACAGCTGTTGAATTATTATTTCCTAGACCCTACTTCTTTTTAAGAGATCTTTCCTTACCTTTTCACTAACTACAATGGTGTCTTGAAGGTCTGAAAGTATCTTCACTTTCATTCAAACGGTTTTGCCACATTGTGATTTTTTAATTTCCTGTACATCTCTTTGAATCTGCTTTATGCATTCTTTTTACTTCCTATATTACTCATTCAAGTTTTCCATCATTTTTCTATTCTTTTCCACTTTTTTTATCTGTGTCTTCTTTAGAAATTCTTAGTAGTTTTTTCATTGTATTTATCATTTTTTTAAACTGTGAGATTATCTCTGATCTGCTTTCCACTATACTCTTCTGTAGTTGTTTCTTTACATTCGTTGCTATTATTTCAGAGATTTCAGGTGTGTGGCTTGCAATTTCTTCTATGCTGATGTCTCGTGAGTTTATTCTGGGTGGACTTGGGACCAGAAAATATATTTTGCTCCTCCTTTTTGTCAATTTTTATTTCAAAAGAACTCTTTATTCTGATTACTATGACACCGTTTTGTGAAAGTTTGATGGTAAGTAACTATGACCCTGGAGTCAGACCCTCTCTGTAAAGAGTCTTTTTTGGTATCTCTCTTCTCTCAGAGATTCTTGTTTTGTGTGCATCCCAAGATTTTTGCCTTCTCTATTGATTGAGAGTGAGATATTGGTTTCCATTTGGCACTGTCCTCTGTCCCTCAGTGTAGAGCTTTTGTGAAGTTATTACTCAAGCACTTCCCAATATTAACACCCAAGGGAATGCATGTGGTTAAGACAGATATAGTTTCCTATTTACAGTAGAACAATTATCAATACTAATAACAACTAGTGAAATTTAGAAATTGAACTTTTGTAATTAATGGGTTCTTACTTTAGACCATAGGAGCAAACATTATAGTTGTATAACTAAGGAGATCTTAAATTGGAACTTTGTATTTAAATTAGTTCCCCTGAGTTCTAGCTGGGCACTTTCCCTTTATACACCTAGTCTTCCAAGCAGACTAGCTCACCCTAGTTACCTGCTGCCACCTCTGTCTATCCCCAGGCAGCATAGCACAGTGCAAAATATGCTTCCTTTGTTGGACATTGGAAAGAGCAGTAAGCATGAAACATACTGGCAGACCAGTGTTAGGTGTATAACACCTAACACTGGGCAAATGCTGACCTCAATCACAGGTCCACCTCTGGATGGAGCCCTTGGAACAGCTGCCAACTTGGAGAGATACAACACTAGTCCATCAGACATCTATCCATCAGTCTCACCTATGGGTAGTTGCAGTGGTCTTGGGCCACAAGTCTAGTTCAGCAGAAGGTGGTGTGGGCCTTGGTCCTGGCCTAGTGTTCCACAGTTCTTGGTGAGCTGCAGGCTAGGAGGATAACACAGTTGGGTAGCAGTGGTGGCCACAGAGAGGGAGTGAGGATCTGACTGCTGGTCCCTCACCGTAACAGACCTGGAGTTTCAAGGTTAAATAGTGGTTTTGACCATAGGTCTAGAGAAACTAAGCAGTATGCTTTGAGATCCTATAATGACAGGCAAAAAAAAAAAAAAAATGTAAACTATATGAACAGGAATAGGTACCTAATTCCTCAATATCCAAAAAGGTATTGTACAACAACAGAAATTAACAATGTTCAGAAAATCATAATCTCACTTTGTGGTCAAAATAATGTGCCACAAACAGACCACATAGTAGGCAGTATGAAAGAACCCTCACATGGAGAATTTGAAAAGTTTGTTGTGACAAAATTCAAAAATGTATATGGAGACAGAAATGATTCAGTAAGAGAGATAGAAACAATCATTTAAAAAATCAAATAGAAATCCTTGAGCTGGTGAATATACTAAGTAAAATTTAAAATATCATACAAGACATCAATAGCAAGTTAGATCACACAGTAAGAGAATTACTGAGATTAAAGATGGGCTACTGGAAAATACAGAAGAGAAGAAATAGAACAAAGACAAAGAAAGTGGGAAGTTTGGACCAACATTAGAAAGCATTCAGGTTAAGGCATGACTCAAGAATGGGAAACTTTACTCTGCTATAACTGAAAATTTCCCTAACCTAGATAATGACACAAATATCCAGGCAGAGAATGATCAGATAACATCAGCCAAGTCTACTCCAAGAGATAGTTAAGCCATATTAGGTGATTCTTAAGGCATCAACAGAAAAACAACAAAGGTCTCAGCTCCAATGACAGCACACTGTGTCCTCGAGGGTCACCACACGTAGTCACCAGTTCTCACAGTGGTACCTTCAGGATGTTGTACATATAAGATACTGCCATTTGAGAAAAGATAATATTTCACTTTTTCCTTTCTTTTTTTTAAAATGTACTTAGTCCAGGGTCTCACTACACAGTTGGGACACATACTGATCTTCCTGTTTTCAGCCTTCCCAGTGCTGTGATTACGGACATGCACCACCACACCCAGGCTTTGTCACAGGCTCAGTGTGCCCTGGGAGGAGGGCTTCCAGGGCACGTGGGACTCAGGATAAAACCTTGGTCCCTGCACTTGCCAAAACAGGTGCTTAGCCTGCTGAGCTATCTTGCGAGCCCTTTCCTTTCAAATTTTGATGCCTTTTTTTTCTCACACAATTGCAATGGCTGAAACTGTCAGTACTGTACTAAACAGAAGTGTGTTCAGTAGAAAATAGGAAGATGATGGAAACATTGAATGAACAACACAGGAAAGAACTAAAATGAATGAAACTTGGGGCCAGGGAAATGGCTCAGTAGAATAAGTGCCTCCCTGGCAAGTGCAAGGGCCTGAGTTCAATCCTGGTTTCCACTAAATAAATAAATAAATAAATAAATAGATAAATAGATAGATAAATAAATAAATGCATGAAACAGATTCAAACAGATATTCAAGACATTAAAAATTCCAGGGCTAGGGATCTAGCTCAGTGTCGTAAACACCTACCTGGCAAGTGCAAGGTCCTGAGTTTGATCCCTGGTTCCGCTAACAAAAAAAAAAAAAAAAAAAAAAAAAAAAAAAAAATCCACTGAACCTGGCAAAGCTGTCTGAGCCAAGGTACCCTTTGCTTGCTCCTGGTGTTATAGAAAAAGTATTGTTTTTCACTGTTGAGGATTACTTTAGTTACTGACTTTTCATATATGGCCTTTATTAGGATACTATGATTTTTTGTTAACAGTTTTTGAGAGTTCTTATCATGAAAAGATGTTGAATTTTATCATATGCTTTCTCTGCATCTCCACAGAAAGTACTATTTGATTTTAACATTTTGTTAGTAATGTGATAAAACATGCTGATTTTATTTCGATTTGTTGAACCAAACTTGTCAATTGGTAAATCTCCAATGATTAACATGTTAGTCTGCTTTTTAGTAATATAACAAATACTTAAGACAATCAACTTATAAAGGGAGAAGTTGTGTTTTCCTCTCACACAACAACAAATATATTGTCTGTATATCTAGTTTATAAAAGTTCACAATGACTGCCTTCCTTTAAGGAATCTAAAAGCCCCTTGGTCACTGGAGGTATAGCTCAGAAGTCTAAGACCTGTCTGGCTAGTGTGAAGACCAAAGTTCAGTTCCCTGGTACCACATGCCATGCCAGCCCCTCAGCTACCAAAACCAGGCATATGGTGCATGCCTCTACTCCCAACCCTGGGTAGGCTGAGACAGGAGGACCACTCCGAGTCTGAGCTGTGTAGCAAGACCCTGTGCCAAATAAATAAATGAGATTAAAATAATAAAAAATTTAAAAGCCCTTGGTGGTTTTAGTTACAAGGATGTGCATGAGAAATTACAAGCAAAGATTCACCTCTGGTGCTTTGCACACATGCTTATGGTTTCACAACCTGGGCAGATATTTCCCTAGCCTATAATCTAGGGGGAATATAAGACACTTTTCACATTTTCCAAGAACACAACCAGAAAGCTTTTGAATTTGCAAACATGAATATATAAACTCCTAAAAATGTAAATAAAATGCCACTTTCTACTTATGATGTGTAATTGATTTGGTTTAATCTACACATATGCTTAAAATCATATGTTATAAGGGAAAATATCAATTTTAAAATGCTCTTTTCTGCTCCAACATTTTATAAAATTTTCATAAAATTTACTATTTTCTTCAAACTTTTCCAGCTACCTTGGAGGCAACCTACACCTGCTATCCTAAAATGATTGTTTTTCTTTTATTCTCTTTTTTTAAAAGAATTTTTTAAAAAGTAAAAACATTTTTAGAAAATAAGACCTGTCCCCCTTCCCCCCAGCTGCAACACAGTTTGTCAGAGACCTGGAGTGGTGGCATGCACCTGTAAGCCCAGTACTTGGGAGGCTAAAACAGGAGGATCACTACAAATCTGATCTCTGTAATGAGACCCTGTAGACCCTGTACTAAATATATTCTTAAAAAATAATACTTATAAGACAATTGGTCCAGTCATTTCAGATGCATACCATGAAGAAAAAAGACACGAAAATGTTTACAATAAAAGAAACTAGAAACATATAAGTAAATATAGCACATGGTCCTTAGTGGTGTCTCAGAACAAAGTAACTAACAATATTTTCCAGCAAAATTAGGAAGTTTTGATACAGACTGAGTTGGGTTTTTTTGTTTTGTTTTGTTTTTGTTTTTGTTTTGTGGAACCGGGGATTGAACTCAGGCCCTTGTGCTTGCCAGGGAAGCACTTATTCAATTGAGCCACCTCCCCAGCCCCCCAGACTGAGTTTATTTTCTTTTTAATAAACACATAAATTTATTTTAAATCAGCTTGGTAGATGATACTGATTGGTTTTGAATTTTCTAATGAACTGAAATAGAATTTTCTAAATACAGATATACCTATTTATGCATTAAGAAGTATCTGTAAAACAAGGTAGATTACTATATGTGCAAATAACCACACTATTAGAGGTTATGGTATTGTAGTATAACAGATTTTAGAGACAAATGCTGAAAGACTTAGAGATTAGCTATCATGATTTCTTTAATTTACAACAAAACAATCCAAATAATTCATTAAACACATATACCAAAATATTAACAATAATGAAATTAAGGAAATATTTAATTATATATCCTATTACTCTACTCATTTGTCTGAGATGGAAAGCAATATTTTGGGAAAGTCTTTCACTATGTGTTAAAGCATTTTAATGAGTTTTTAAATTAATCAGCCATGATCTGGCTCCATTTAGTAGTACAAAAAGTCTCTCTTTGCTTTTTTATCAACTGCAAAACATTTTGGTGTGCAGCTGGGATCATAGTACAGGACAGAATAGATCTATAATTTAAAATGTGGCACAATGATGATTTGGGCCTATGGATCAGTCACTTCCACATGATTTCCAAGTTTTGTACTTTGGACACAGAACATCATATTTTCATAAAACTCCAGGTGGCTCAAGCAGTGTATGAAAAAAAAAAGAATGAAATTACTCACTTTATTGAAAAATAAATCTCAAATGTACAGGATTAGCTCATAATATGCCCACTTATGCATATCCTTTTCCAATATTTAAATAGATTTTAATATTAATATTTAATATTAATCTATTAATATTTAATAGAATCAAAATTGAATCAATTATGCCTACATGTGAACCAGGCCTGGGAATAGACATTTCTGGAAATGCTATCAATTTTTTCAAATCATCACTAGCCTTACCCTAATAAACATGTAGAGAAAGTATAACTAAAATCTCCATGTCACCATTGTTTATTGTAGTCCAATGGCTTTAAGAAAAATGAATATTGCCACATCAATTGAAGGTGATTTGAAAATTATTCCAGTGAAACTATATACTTAAAAACGTTTACTACATATCAGTAAAAATTTTACTGTACAGTCAGCTTTGACTGTAACAAGCACATTGTAAATGAACTTTAGTGGTTACTAGCAAAAGGAAAGGGGGAGAAATTCCAACCTCTGTCTACTCAGTGTTATCTCAAATACCCGCCTAAGTTCCTGGTGATGGCACTGAAGTAGCTGAGCACTCCTAAGTTAAAAGCACAACACATACCTTCTAAATTATCTAATTTTCTACTCCTGAAAACTCTGTAAGGTATATGCACCTCTACTTTGCAAGAAGAAGACTGAGACCCATAGAAGGGAGATGATTTGCTGAATATTTCAGGCTACTAAGCAAAAAGCAGAGAATTAAATCCCCAAATCACAGCTTCTGAAGCTGCTTTTAGAACTCATACACAGAAGAACAAACTAACTGGCTAGAAAAGGACTCACAACTTCAAAATTATATTACTAGTTAACACTTTTACACAGTAGAGCTATTTAAGTTTGAAAATCTCTCAAAACAGTTCTTGAGTTTTTCTTAAAATTGAATATTTGAAGACAATTTAGTCTAGTGCAAGATATTAGTAGCAAGTAGAAAAAGAGAATAATATGTCTAGAATAAAAGAAATGAGAGAAAATGTTAGCTATAACTCATGATCCTTCATGTTGTCTTAGAACAAAATGACAAACTGTTTCTGGCAAAATTGAGAATATTTAACATGAATTCAGTCTTAGATTACCATATGTGTAAATTATTAATATCATTAATGGTGGTATTTTAAAATACATTAGAGATTAGTACTGAAATATTTAGAGATTAGTTATCATAACTTTTAAAAATTTACCTTAAAGTATTTCCAAAAATCCATTAAACATGTATAGTAAAATATTAATTTAGAGATCTGGGCAATAAGTGTACAGTTGTGTATTCTACTATTCTCATTTTTATGCTAATTTTTTTTAAATATAAGGAAAAATTTTTTAATTGGCTTTATTAGGAAATTCAATGTTCTGTACTACCAACATGTACTAATAAATAAAAAATGATATAAATGCAGAGAAGAAAGACACATATGAATATCTTCCTTTAATGAAGATGATGTCAAGAGAAATAAAGAAAATTCAGTGTTCATTGTACTCCACCAGTATTTGGTCTTATGTTCTCTATTTAATCCTCTTCCCTTTGCTAAATTGTACTGATTGACAGAGAAAAATTACTGTCCTGTCACATTAGCTGTCTGAGGCAATCACTTTGCTTACTTTGAGAAGGTAGAAGAAAGGATGGTTCCTGTTTGGAGAACTTAGCCCATGAGCGTCCCTACATCCATCGTCAGTCACTACCACACTTTGATCAATCAAGTAAATCACTTGTCGAAAATCTCTGATATTTACCATGTACCTCAGGAAGACTTTGGTACACAAAGAACTACTGTCAAACTCAGAAAATTACAAATACTCTTTTTATTCTTTGATTTTGAATGCAAATTCCTTGATAGCAGTGACCTTATCTTTAATCAATAAATTTCCTAACTCCTAAAGGCATTATAAAGCCTGAGAAGTCTCTTGTACTTTCTGTTCTGCTTCCAGTTACCATCCCACTGGAATCGTCCAACAGCAAGCAATTGGAAAGAACCTTCTCAGAGGAAATAACAGCACAAAACCAGGTATGTGGATACTGGAAATACACTCTAATAAATATTTCCTAGTTTCAAACGCTCAAAAAGAAGGTTATAAAAGCTGAAGATTCTCTTGTGCTTTATCTTCCTTTGCTTACATTTAAATCTTAAAGGGTTTATGTGAAGGCAGAAAATTTGATTGAACTTCTTAAGAAATATTCACACTATCAAGTGTATGAGTATTTGATGTATATTCCAACACAGACTTCAAACCTGCTTGAAAGCAACTTTTGAGTCACACACTCAATAACAGCAACACTGATTCTATTACAATTATTTTCTTCTTATAAACTGCTAAACTATATGACAATCGACTCAATTTACATGCTGTTAGAAGAAATATAATCAACCGCTCAAAAGGAAAGAAAAATTAAAATGAGGGAAAGGAAAAAAGAGAAAAAAATATATATATGTGATACTGAAGATAGTTATACTACTAATTAAAATATAAGATAAGTTTATGTCAATATTGTTTGATCACATTTTATGTCTATATCTTGTAACATGAGCAACTACTTTGCAGATAACAATGTACAATGTGCTAACCATTGTTACTCTCCTACAATCCTGTTCTGAAATTGTACAGCATTTTTATTGTTTTCTTTTCTTTAAAAAAAAAGAAATATAATCAATGGGAATACAGTACTTTAGGCGCCTGATACAGTGATAAATAATTATTCCTTTCTCCAATCTGACTACACTGCTTTTTCCCTAATACACTAGAGCTCTAATAATAAGCCTTTACCATAGGTCAGGAATTATCTTTGGTATAATTTATAACATATATTAATTTTTACAAATCTCAGAGCCATGCAATTCCCAATATAATTTCTACTTAAAATAAATTTAGTAATTAATGAAGTTTCTCACCCATCACCGTTAACTCCCTTGCCACTGCGGGATATTATTGCATATATTATATATCTTTTCTAGATAACTCTCACAACAGTCTAATAACTCGCTGCGAGTCCCACATGTGGTGGCATAGCTGAGATCACACCAAGGCTAAGCAGCTCCGATGATGATTTGCTGGCCCACAGGGCTGATGATGAGCCACACTGCTCCAGTCTGACAGCACAGCTCGCTGACATGCACACTAATTTACTTGCTCTAATATGTAATTTGTCCGTAATGATTGAACCTTTTTTGTTCACAAAAGTTGACAAGCTGACAAATTATGTACATGACCAAAATAAGAAATGTAAACGATCGCATTCTTTCATTATTTCTTCCTTTCTAAACCAGCCAAAAATTTAATTATCTTTGCAAGATGATTATTTACAAAAAAATTTAAGAACACTGTACTAAGTATGTGATATAAAAATTAATAAAACACATCGCTATTCTTTGGGGATTTAGAAAAACTGCATCAAATAGCAAAAGCATAAAGGGAAGGAGGTGGAGCAGAGTCCATTTTAGGTGATGCTCTGAGCTGAGTAACAACGGCAGCACACAAAGACAGGGAATGCTTAAAAGAAGTTTCCCCAAGCATCGCAGAACGAGACCCATAAGTATCGGCTAGTACATACAGTGGTTCTCCTAAAAGGAACGCTTCTTGAATTAGGATGGCTATAAGAAGAAAACTACTTCTCTTATTGCTAAACTTGCTGAGGTCCTGCCTTTCCTCAGCAATCTTTATTATCAATAGAATATGCTCGTGATGCAAACTAGCAATAATAAGATGCAATTTTTTTAATGTATTTAGTACAGGGACTACAGGGTCTACAGGGTCCCCAGATCCGACTGGTAGTGATTCTCCTCTTTCAGCCTCCCTAGTGGTGGAGGGGAGATTAAAGGCACATGCTACCACGCCCATTCTTAATCGCGGTCTCAGCGTGCCCAGGGGCGGGGCCAGCACAACAGGCCCAGGATCCAACCCCAGCTGCTGCATTCTGCCTAAGTAGGCTCTTTAGTCTGCTGAACTATCTGGCTGGCCCTATAAAATGTAATTCTTAACCCTCAACCGTAGCATCCAATAATAGCATCCTCTCTTCAAAAATATTAATTTTTGAAGTAATTTTGTCTCACAAGTACGGAGTAAAATATATATATGTAAGACATTTACCAAAATTCATCCTCACCCATGATATCATAAGTAATAGAAAAACACTTTTCTGTTTTTCCTAGGAGTGAGTAGGAAAGATGAAAACTTTGCCACTGCTGATATCCATCTGTGCTCTGAGTGCTTGCTTCCAGGTAAGTGCCCACCTGCACCTTCAGGTGCAATTAACCCATCACACCAGGCTGCCTGCCAAGCCGAGGTCATCTAAGGCTGGGTGACAGCAAGAGAGGCCAACGAGAGGAATGGCTGAGGGAAATGAAGAAAGTGACTGTTAGGTTGGCGTAAAATATTTTGATGTGTTGCTGCACACCTAAGTAATTGTAGACAACAATTATGCACTATAAATTTCAAGAAGCCAGAAAAAGGAAACTCTGAAAATTTTTTACCATAAAGAAAGCATAGATATTCAAGGATATAGGAAGAAACTTTAAATAATGTGACAGATAATCTCTATGTCCAAGAAGTATGGTTTTTATGTTCTGAGAAACATTAAAAAATAATAGTTAAAGCACAAGAATGTAATATATTTCCTTTAGCCAATTTCTACAGAGTATCAACTTCATGAGTGTGATGAGATCAGACATTGATGCAGAAAGAATTATTTAGGGGTTTTAGGTTTTGGTGCAGAATATGAAGATTCAATTCTAAATATGTTAGAAGCATCAGGTTGTCACAGTGCCCCCAGAGGAATTAAATAACTCAAATCAGTATTTTATTGTAGAATTAAATGTGAGTTACTTTGAGGAGACACTTACTGGTACTTCCCACAAAACCAGTGCTTAAGACAATGCTTTTTCCCATGCTTAAGATAAATGAAACTCTTCAAAATGCCCAAATCTCAAAGGTTTACAAAAGAAAAAGTTTCAGAAGAATTTGAATAAAACTAAGTAGCACAGAAATAACTTGAGCAATCCTCAGAAAATACAGGGATGCATGAGAGAATGACAAGGTCCCCCAGGCGGGAGGAGCAGCCCTGAAGTTAGCACCCTTCAACTTTTGCAGCGATTTCAGAAAGTGAATAGTGTCTGTCTTGCAGATGTTCCTAAGAAAGATGGAAAGGGTATATTCTGGAGTCAGGTGAAGTACTTTGTTAACTATAACATTCTTTAGTACTTGCTTTGTTCCTCAAAACCAAAGGATTGCACGCTTTCAAATGGACATAGGGGTTTTCAAATGGACATAAAAATAAGCCAGAAACCTCAAATGCAAGATATAAAGTGCCTTCTAATTTCAAGTAAACATAATCTCTCTTCTCTTATTATTCTTTCTCTATTTTCCATGACTAATTTCCCCCCCTCTCCCTTCCTTAAAAAACCTGGCACTTACTACTTACTAAGAATCTCCTGCCTCTTCCTGCCTCTCCTCTCTGCCTCCAGGAGTCCCTTCTCTCTCTCTCCCTTCCTCCTCCACCGCTTGAGAAATCCCATTCTCCTCTTCTGCCTCAAGTCTTCTCCCTTTCCACTCCTCTCAAAGTATAGTTTGAATATAGAGAGAGATTCTCCTGGATACTATTTAATTTCTCTGGGGTTCCATTTCTTCATCTGTATTAAAGTTATGTAGACAATATCTTATGATGTAGCTAAAGAATGAAATACATTTCTATTTGTAAATCACTTAGAATAAAACCTGACACGAGTACTATTTCCGCAAGAACAAATAACAGGTTTAATTGTAGTGGTGGCACTTTGCAATAAATAAGTGATTTTTGGACTGCCGTTTGGACATTTGTTTCTAAAAGATTCACCTTTGGTGTCTTTGGTGCATTTTCAAGTCTAAATACAATTCCACTTAAGTTCTATCATGAACATACAGTAATTAATCAATTGATTTTAAGTAAATCAGACAAAATGGTGTTTTTATACATGCTCTATGCTAAACTGACCTTGTAGTTAAAAGGATTAATCCACTGAAATTAATGAATATTAGTTCATTTATTTTCATATAAAAAACCATAGCATTGTTTTGACCATTTAAATAAAGTAGTTAATTTAAAACTTAAGTAAAATAATATTAAGTGTTTGATATTTTATTCAATAAGTCTTTTTAACTTATATATTTAGTATTATCAATTCTACTCCTTTACTAATTCAGTGAACAACTGCTGGGTGTCACACATAGCTCTCAGGATAGAGCATTCAGAAGGGAACAAATCCCTGCCCTTGTGAAGCTGAATGTTTATCTAAGGGACTTGAGCAGCATAAAAAAGCACAAATACCTCAAAGCACAAAATTTATTGTATTAGATTATGGATCTTTAATTTAGTCTGAATCATTTCATGTATGAGTAAACTGGCTCAGTGGCATAAGTGCCTGTCTGTCAAGTGCAAGGTCCTAAATTTGATCCTTTTTTAAAAAAATGAGTAAACTACCATCTAGATAAATGCAGTAACTTGAATAAAGTCACTTGGTCATTTAATGTTGGGCAGAGGACAGATATGAACTGCTATTGGTGATCAATAGCATTATACTTCTGTCCTGCTCCTCCAAGATGTGGGCACCCTTCACAGTATTCTAGGGACCACCTGGAAAGGGAGAAAGTTAGGTGTAAAAGTGAGACTTGGTGACATTAGGATGGCAATCCAGCTTCCAATTCTAAAGCTCCACAAATACTGTTCACTGATGTTCATTAATAATCCCATACTTGATAAATTGTTATGATATACATCTAGGTGTTCTCCCAAATCTTCAGGCAAAAAAAAAAAAAAATCTTCAGGCAGTCATAGGTGGGGGTTTTCTCAGAGGCGGCTGGATCTAGGGTGTGTGATGCTGCAATGAAAGGTGTTTGATTACTAAATCAGTCCACTGATTGGCTGGGTGCCCATCCTAAGCCTGATAGCCTAGATAGGATTCAGAAGGGGCAGAAAGAAGCTGCTAAGGTCACTTGGACTTGCTTCTTCAATGTTGTATGGGTTTCTGCCTTCTCCCCACCATGAACTGTTTCTTCTCTTAATTCCTGTCTGCCATATCACCCTGACTGGGAGCCAGCCAATTGTGGACTGAAACCTCTACACATTGTGAGCTAAATAAACTTTTCCTCCTTTAACTTTGGGTGTCAGATGTTTTGTCTCAGTGATGAGAAAAGTGATTGAGACACAAGTCAATGGACTTTTTTCAGTTTTTTATTTTTCTTCCTTTTCCATAGCTCGGTGAAGGTGGAGGAGATATTCACCACCTGTATTACAAAAGGAAACTTCACCATCGACACAAACCACATTATTATGGATTACCATCTCAGCAATATCCATGGCACAGGAGACCTGTCCATCCACCCTTCAGGCCTAGGCCTCCACACTTTAGGCCTAAGCCTCCACACTTCAGGCCCAATCCCCCACCTCCACCTCCTGCACTTTCAACTGTTACTCCAGCTCAAAATACTACCGTGGGGACTACTACATCAAGTCCGGTTTTGCCTACAACATCTGCTGCCAACAACCTTACTACTCAGAACACTTCCACCACAGGCTCTTCTGTAGCGACATCAACACCACAAGCTTCTTCAACGCTGCCAGGGATCACAGCTGTGCAAAATACATCTTCCCCAACTACTGAAACTTCAGCCACACCAGAAACTACCAGCACCCCAAACCTAGAAACCACAGCTGATCCCTCAGCTACAACACCTACAACACCTATACCAACCACTAATGCAACTACTCGTTCCCTACAGGATATATTTGAGCAATTTGCTAGAGAGGCTCTAGCTCGTATTATTCAGCTTCTTACTGCTCAGTAATATACCATACATTATGGAGTATTCTGCCATTCGTGTGATTTATGAGGGCAGAGTTACCATCTTAACTTTTACTACAAATTTTAAAGTGAATAAAGTACTCCCACTAATCTTTGAATCAAACTGTTCACCTTACATGATCAATTAACACAACCACTCAGCTCTATCCCACAAAAAGTATCTATCAAGATCTCTGTTTAGAACCCACAAAGTAGTTCACTGAAGGAACATAAAGTCATTAGATAAAGAAATACTGCATAAGTCATCAACCATTTTACCCTAAATGTTGGGGAACACAAGACTATTACAATATGTTCAAGTACAAACCCACTAGAGTCATCTAATCCTGTAAACTTGAGGGACTAAAACTGGCTTTCTTTATATGAACAAACACACCAGAAGATATAATAAGATTAGGTAAATTGATACATCTATCTTCCTATCTCTTTATATTCATCTATATGTAGATAGAATCACCATTATGTTGCATTATATTGCTGATTGATAACAAAGCCCTTTACACAACTATCTTAAATTCAAATGAAATTCTATTCTACAAAAGGTGAGCCAAGAAAAGGAAAAAATAAAAAATAAATGAATATAAAATTTCTGGCAGCCACTAACAAACAAAGACTCTGGCCCTACATTACTGAGACTGTGTAATTGTTTAAACTTTATGGTTGGTGCTTATTGTATTACATCTAAATTGATTTGTATCTACTATACTGGATTCTAGCCTCTGTGAACAACAAAAAGACTCTTTCTGTATATGTATTTTATTATTATATCAATTCATTTACATTAATTAGACCAATATAAAGTGTAGTGGAATATTTTACAAAAAATGTTAGTCACATATTTGAATAGTCATATATTTAAAAGCAAACTATACCATTTTAAACATTCAAGTATCAAGTTGGTAAAATTGTTTATAAAAATAAACCCTAATTCTAATTGGTAGAAGAACAAATACTGTCTAGTTGATAGATAGAGACATTAACTTGGAAAGTGAAGATATTTTATTTTTGTCACTACTAATAAGCAATCTGGTGATTATATTTTGATTTTTTCACTAATAAAGACTTCAAATGGCAACCTATTTCATTGCGTTTCTTGACTTTCTGAGGCTATGTTGAAAAGGAGGCCCAAAGACCAACATTCTTGTCAAGTCTTCCACTTGTCAACCAAATAATCTGTATGGGGAGCCAAAATCTCTAAACAACAGATCTTTTTACTTAAATAAAGTGGTTGGTTATTCAGGCATACTTTAGTTACTAATGTATGTTTCAAGTGTAAGATCTATTTCTCCTCTGCTTCTTAGTCTGACAGCTAAAATCTCTATCTGGAACTCATGTTTAACTGTATTCTTCCTGGGCTCATTTTGGATTAGCTCCTGTATCTCTCAGAATTATTTTTTTTAAAAAATAATACCACCTGGTATAGTACTCCCTTTCCCTGGGAACACTCTCCTGTTTTGAATGGGTAAGATATGTCTGATTGAAGCTGAAGGCTCCATAATGATCACTATATACTTTATATAAATTGGATTTCTAACTCAGCAGATGGGATTCAATGAGACCAATGAGATTATATGTATACAATGCAGAGAAGCACAGTGGAAGAAGGGGGATTGGTAAAATGAAACACAACAGAACAAAAGGTATGACTTTACCCCCAGAAAGAACTGTGTATGCTGTAGTAAACACAACACTCCACTGCCTTGAATAATATGAAAGACAGAGAGGGGCAGTGCTGTATCAAAGACAAATGTGCTACTTGGGGTACTGCTCATTACCAATGATTTTTTTACTCCTTCTCCCTCCTCTTGTATTGTAAAGAGAGAAGGGGCAGTCAAATAGTTCAGCAGATTAAAGCACCTGCTTAGGCAGATGCAGGGACCAGGGTTCCATCGCAGGCTTGCCATGCCAGTCTTGCCCCTGGAGCATGCTGAGATACAACGGAGACAGTATAGTGTCTCATGAACATAAATCCAGTTATTAGGAGGCTGAAAAAGAAGGATCATTATGAGTCTGATCTGTGTAGTGAGACCCTGTAAATCCTGTGCTAAATACATTTTTTTCAAAGTAAAAAGAGAGGATTAATATGGTAAAAGTTCCTTTTTACTAAGTTCTTTTCTACTTTTCTCACTACTGAGATAAAATATACAACAGCCAAAGTTCAGGGCAAAAGGCTCATTTCAGCTCACAGTTTGTAGAACCTTATAAATTTCATAGTTTCAATAATTGCATGGTATTTCCCACTTTTAAAGCTTTCAAGCATAAATTGTCTTCATGTGCAATGCAGTGATATTTCACCAGACAATAGAAAGCATATCATCTTCCATTGGTTCTCTAAGACCTTCTTTTTTTAAATTATCAATCACCAGGACATTATCAATAGTTATAACAAATATGTTGACAAAGTTGTTTATTTTTTTATTTTTTTATTTTTTTTTTTTGTGATACCAAGGATTGAACTCAGGATCCAGTGCTTGCCAGGCAAGCACTTATTCTACTGAGCTATTTCCCGAGTCCCAAAATAAGGTTGGTTAGTTTTGTTTGTTTTTTTGGTTATTTTGTTTTGTTTTGTTTTTTGTGCAGAGTCTCATTATGCAGTTCTGACTCATAGTGATCTTCTTGATTTCTGCCTCTCTAGTGTTGGGATTACAGTGTGAACCACCATACCTGGACTCCATCACCGGCACAGCACACCTGAGGGCAGGGCCAGCACGGCATGTGGGGCCAGGGATCAAAATCTGGTCCCTTCACTTAACCTAAGCAAGCACTTAGTCTGCTGAGCTATACCACCAACCCTGACAAAGTTTAAAAATCATTTTAATATAATTTTTGCTGCTAAATGCATGACAACAGGTCTAGTTGTATCTTTTTATGTCACCAAAGAAGCCATTTGTTTGGTGACATTATGTATGTTATTAATACTTCTAATAGCCCAAGTGGAGTAGCTTTACTCCCCAACTCTCTATCAATAGGTCTTATTACTCAGGATTTACCCTGAAACCCTGTACAGCAGTTTGTAGATCTTTTGTCCATGTCAGCCATCTGGATGAGTCCTGGTCATTGCTTGACCAATTTGCTCTCTGTGAAAGCCTGAAAGAATGTTTTTTCTCTAGGAGACTCTCCTTAGGCACATTCTACATCATCGATCACTTTCCTCTGTGGCCCTATAATCTCCTTGAACAGAAATTTTGGCACACCATTGATTTACAGGATATTACAGTATAGGTTCTCTTATGTCCTGAGTCCTCACTGACCTTGAAGGACTAGGGCCAAAATGTTAGCTATCCTTATAAGCCCTTCTTTCTCTCTAACTTTTTGGTCTGCAAACTTAAGTTGTTAACCCTCCAGAAGAGAAGCTTAACAATATTATTTTCCTATAACATAGGCAGTTGAGCCTAACATCACTATCTGTCTGAATATCAAACACCTTCGTCATAATAACATGGAACAGGTATTTTCCATAAATCATTGATATGCTAAACTTTAAATCCCTATAGAATGTGGAAAAAAAAATTGACTGACCTTGTCAGATAAAAAAGTTACATTTTTTGTGATATAGGTCTTGCTTTATCTTGGTCTTAACCATCCAGCAGAAAAATATAAACGCATGGCATAAAAAGTAAAGCCATATTAATATGTTGAGCTGTAAAAGCCTAAAGTCAACAACTTCTGATATTTCCAGACACGTGGATAACCCACTACTATTATGGACTACAGGCCTATATTGGATTATTTTGCTGAATTCATGCACCTTCAATATATGAATGGCAATGGAATACCTATCTCTGACAAAACTAAACAAAAACGGGGATATAAATGAAGGACCATTTTGTAGTGAAAACAAATACATATATATCTGTATATATAAAATAGTTGGAATAGATATACAGTCACTTTCTCTTAGTTCAATGAAAAGAAAAATTTGTACTAATGTGTTCAGACAAGATATCATGTCTACATCTTGTCCTATGAATAACTACTATAAAGACAACAATATGTAATGTATTAATTATTGCAACTGTCCTACTAACCTGTGTTGAAACTGTCTCATTGATATTTCTTTCTCAATAAAATTAATTTTAAAAAGTAGGTTTTATTTTTTTTTTCAATTCATGTAACTATAGTCTGATGATGTACACTGATTTTAGAATACTTCATTCTTTTATCAGGTAAGTTGTATCTACAGTACTTTCTATACATTGTATAATAATAGATGTGTCATCAGTAAATGGCTTTATTTTCCAATCAGATATTCATCCATATCAGTAGTTTTTATAATTGTTTGTATTGTAAGTTTTTAATATTTTGTGGAAATAATGATTTTTTTCATTTCTATTTTTGTCTTTATAAAACATTCCTTGATATGCATCAAGACTAGAAGTGGGCTTGGAGATAGTTCAGTGGCATAAGCACCTGCCTGGCTAGCACAAGATCCTGAGTTTGCTCCCCAACACACACACACACACACACACACACACACACACACACACACACACAGGAAGCATAATTTCCTTACAAATTCAAGAGAGTATCTTATAATTTGCCCATCTGACCATTTTTTCCTCAAACACCTTTCCTTCATCCATAATTTTTCTTGTTTTGGTTCTATTTTGTTTTGAGACAACTCTTAGGCTATGCTGGAATAAAAACTTAATAAATAACCTACAATTCTTTTTTAGGCATTGTCCATGTAGTACATGTAATCAGAACACCATTAACAATATCATGATACATTTTGTACTTTTCATATCAGAGTTTCTAATGTATTAAATTATTTTAAGGAGTAAGATAACAATCCCACATTTAATAAGCTTAAATAAAAACTACATGTTCCTTGCCTATCTTCACAGGCATGCACATAAATAGGTAGGCTAAAAATTATTATCAACAATGATCGTAGTTTACTCATCAAGCCACACAAGCAAATGTGGCACCTGCTATATGTGGGCTTGAACAGGTTCAGGATGTTTGCAAAGTAAGGACTCTAGGCCCTGCTGAGTCACTTAGTTAAACTTCTTCTTTTTTTTTTTTTTTTTTGGTGGAACTGGGGATTGAACTCAGATCCTTGTGTTTGCCAGTTAAGCGCTTATCCTACTGAGCCATCTCCCCAGCCCCGGTTAAACTTCTTAAGATGACACACTGTGTCAACCCTTACATTCTCAGCCTAGGATTTCTGGGAGCTGATGGTTAGGGCAAATTGTTTCTCTATGAAGTTCATAAAACTTTGCCATGTGCATTGACTCTTTATAAAAGAGAATAAATTCTTGATGAACCAAAAACCTCTGAACTTGGTTTCCTATAGGTGACAAGTTTTTAGAAAGATATGTATATATTTTTATGATGCTTGTACTTATTTCATGGCATATAATTCTACTCATGCCTTGATAGTTTGTGGATCCTGCTGTTTCTGTGATAAGAGTATGAGTAGCTGAAACATTTTCATGTGGCTATGCTAATATAATGAGCAGAATTGTTAACATGTAGAAAATGATTTTAAGCTTTCTTTCTTACAAGAAGAAACTTTTTATTCATTTGTTGATGTATGTCAAACGTTTGAAAGTTTTCTGTTAGAAAAATTAAGAATTTGAAAGTTTGGGGCTGGTGAGATGGCTCAGTGGTCTAAAGCACCTACTTAGAACAAGCTTAGCAAAACACAGGGACCACGGTTCAATCCCCCAGCACCACATGCCAGCCAGCCCCGACCCCTGGTGGGCTGAGCTGGCCACACACACACACATACACACACACACACACACACACACACACACACATAAATAAAAAAAAATAAAAAAAAAGAATTTGAAAGTTTTATGAATTCTGTCTAACATTCACTGACCACCTTCAGTTGTGCTAAACATTGGGGAATAAGTTCTCTGTGTGATATTCCAGAGGACACAGAAATGGAAATGAACTACTCTCCTAGAAGGTACAGAATGATGACATCCATGAAGATAAGATACTGGGGTAGAGAGTGAAAGTGGTGATGACTCATCCTATTTCAAAAATAAGAGAGTTTGTTTCTTTAACATGTGACTTATTCATAAAACAGAACAGTGGGACAGAAGAGAGTGCTCCTCAGGGGCAAAGCCTCAAGCAACAGCCCTGCTGTGCTGGAGGACAGTGCTTCAGGGAGCGGCCACCTGCACAGTCTGAGCCCTGTGGACCCAGGCTGGGGGCTGGAGGGAGACCAGAAATGCAGCTGTGGCTAGAGGGGGAAGGCCGTGAATGGACTTTGTGTTGTGAGCAATAAGAAGTAGGCTAAAGTAAATGAACACATCAGAGTAAAGTTCAAATTATGATTTGAAAAGATAACTCCATTGGCAAAGTAACACCAGTTTAGCAGAGAAGATGGGTTGTTGTCCTTAGGATAATAAGATCATTGTCCTCATTAGTGGAGATTTGGTTTTTCCTTCTGAAATACAGGGAAAAGATGTAGACCTGAGGAATCTGTTAGATCTAGGTTTCTCTCTTCTGCCCTTGTTGGGTATATGACCATGGGGATCCATAGGACTTTCATGATCCTCAGTTTCCCTGTGGATAATATCAAACTAGTTCACACTGCTTATGTGATGATTTGGTGACATAACGACTTGGCAAAGTACTTTGTAACCTACCAGCATGATATACACGACATTCCAAGGATCTTACTCATTATCAATTTCCTTAGAGACAATTCTCTCTTGTTTACCGTATCCTGTATCAACATACCAGGTGTAGGTGTGGATTTATCTACTTCAATATTTTTTAGTTAAATCAACCTCTGGCTCATAACAATACAATGATTGGAACCATACAATGTAAGCTACTGAATGGACCTTCAGGGTGGTTTTAGGCAGCTTGATTTTGGTCTCCTCCATTCTCTATGCTTTACCCAAAAACTTATATATCAAGAAATATACAATAACTTCTATATTTCATTTTTCATTAATGAGGGACATTTAGAAATTTGGAATCCAGGATATTCCCTGCTATATATACTAAAGAGGACCATTACAGGTATTGACTAGAGAGACTGTTTGATGCTTCAATTATATTTATTTTTCTTTTATAGCAGGATTATTGATGCTTCAAGGAAGTAGCTCACATTCATTTTTCAGCAATCTGAAATAAATGAAAAGCATTAATCTCAATGCCATGGGTCTTTTTCTAGGGACTATGTAAATTTTTGTATTTTAATTATACGCATTGACATAAACATATTTCATTTAAGGACTGGGAAACTTTCTGCTCAAGAAGACTTGAGTGGGGGCCAGCGAGAAAGCTCAGTGGTCTAAAGTGCCTGCTTAAATAAGTTTAGGCAAGCACAGGGACTGCAGTTCGATCCCTGGCACCACACACTGCACCAGCCCACTCCCAGGGTGGCTGAGCCAGCCACACACACCAAAAAAATGACTTGAGTAGATGCAGGATAGAGCTTTTAGTAGTAGGTATTTGCTGACAGGGTTTTTCCCTAAGACAATCCCATGGATTATAATGTAATCTTCACAGGAGCTTACTCTCCCTGCATGCTCAGGGGAATTCACAGTCTGCCTGCTTTGCTTTTGATATGTTGAGATGATAAGGTTTCCATTATAGGTGGAGCATGAACTTTTAAGATTTTTATTACACAGTCACTTTCAGAAGACAAGTGCGGGGGTTTAGTGCTACAAAAATTACAGTTTTCTAAGGACTGGGACAAAGTCTATTTTAGGTTTTACGTCCACTATGATCTCCACCTTGATTAACATTTTACCTTTCTTTGGACCCCTAGTTGGTGGGTCCAAAATGCACAATTGTTGATAATAGTAAAAAATGTTCAAGTATTTTGTACAATATTTTGATAATAAAGGATCTTTTCGGGGCTGGTGAGATGGCTCAGTGGTCTAAAGCACCTACTTAGAACAAGCTTAGCAAAGCACAGGGACCGCGGTTCAATCCCCCAGCACCACATGCCAGCCAGCCTGCCCCCTGGTGGGCTGAGCTGGCCACACACACACACACACACACACACAAAAAATAAATAAATAAATAAAATAAATTTTTACAAAAAAAGGATCTTTTCTATTACACTACAGCAAATGAAGGATCTAAACTACCATGTTGTTTGAGTCGCAGAGGGACACATATATGTACTTCCAAGTGGAAACACCAAAAAATGTTAGAGTAAATAGGTGTTAATGGAACTGAGTGAGAAAATTGTAGCATTTTTAGTATAAAATGATGCATTTAAATAATCTATAAGCAATAGGCAACAGTAATAACAAAATGGTTGTATTATGGATACTTACTGTTTGTTTCATGTTAAGTTGCAGTGGGACTTTTGTCTCTTATTTTCCATTAGGAGGAGGAGTTACAATTCTAGACTGAGGTATTGGAGTAGGAAATAAATAAAATATATAGCCTGGATATGCTTGGTTTAGGATTGGTGGATATTGGCCAGATGGGTACTGGTAAGGAGGCAAATAAAACTGTTGAGCAAATTCATCGCTGTCACTGATCTGTTGAGGGAAAGAGAAAGGCCCATTTTACTCATTACAAAGAGAAATAAAATGCATCTTTAACATACTGGTTATCATTTTTAAAATTTACCAGCATATTTCTCATTACATGAAGTTTACATTCATCCTGCAAGTGCGTATATGCACCTGACACAGTTCATTTCTCTTTCAAATCCTCTTCTCCCAAGAGAATAGGAAAAAAATACACACACACACAAACACACACACACACACACACACACACACACATACACCACAGCTAGTATAGATATACAGCTAGTTTCTCTTAATCATTAAAAATAAAGATTTGTGCTGATTTTGTCTGGGCATTATTTTATGCTTAGATTTTTTACACTGAATGGCTACCATGAAGATAACAATGGGCAAGTGAATTAGTTATTGGTACTCTACTATAAGCCTGAATTTTTTTTTGTTTGTTTGTTTTTCTTTTCTGGTTTTTTTTTTTTTTTTTTTTTTTTTTTTTTTTTTTTTTTTTTTTTTTTTTGGCAGAACTGGGGATTGAATTCAGGCCCTTGTGCTTGCTAGGGAAGTGCTTATTCTACTGAGTCATCTCCCCGGCTCCTATAAACCTGATTTGAAACTCTGTTTTATTTTATTTCTGTTTTTCTTCTTCTCTTATAAAAGAAAATAGTGAGATTCTGAGATGGGGAAAAAGGAAAAGAAAGAAGTGAAAAAGAAAAAAGTATGTATATATATTTATTTTTTCATATATATGTATATATATGCATATCTTTCTTAACAAAAGATAGTTAAGAAAGTAATACAGCTAGTTTCTCTTAGTGCATTGAAAAGAAAATTCTATGCTGCTATTTTTGGACAACATTTAATGTCTATATCTTTTACATTAAATAACTACTAAGACAACGATATGTAATGTACCAACTACTGTTATTGTCCTAAGGTCTATTTGGAACTGTTTTATTGTTGCGGTTAATTTTTCTCTTTAAAATACAAGTATTAAAAAACATAAAACAAATCCCCTTCTCCTTTTCACCCCCTCACTTAATATGCCTCTGCATTTTCTTTTGCATCTTTGTTCTTAAGGTTATCATTATTCTTAGCATGTGTTTATGACAGCTGTTTACACTGACTGTAGTTATTGGGTTCCTGCACTTGGCAGGTCACCATTCTTTCTCCACACGTCCGCTCACTCTCAGCTTCCTGTGCCCCCTCCCATTTGTGAGAGATCTGGTCCCTCGATCTGAACTTCTTTACCTTTCTACTTGTACTATGAACAGAGGTTTGATTAATTTTAGAAAACCAGGGATAGCCATTTTCCTGCATTCCTGGCTTTTCTGCGCAAAGTCTATTTTTCATATACAGTAATTTGTTCTACAACTAAAAGTATAAACACAGGGATATTGAAGGCCTTTAATATTTCTCTCTCTACTTTTACAAGAGGTGTTTACCTGGACTATTAAATGAGAACAACCCTCTTCCTGGATCTCATTTCTTTCTTCCCTCTTTCTTCCCTATATGTGGATATTTCTATCAATTTCCATATTCTGCACACTGTTTATTATTTGGGCCTCCAAGCCATGATTTTTTATTAATTTTATTGAGAAAGAAATAACAATGAGACAATTTCACAACAGGTTAGTTGGACAGTTACAATGATTAATACATTGCATATTGTTGTCTTTGTAGTAGTTATTCATAGTATAAGATGCAGACATGATATCTTGTCCAAACACTATTAGTAAAAATCTTTCTTCTCATTGAATTAAGAAAAAGTAGTTATATATCTATCCTAACTATTTTGTATTTACAGCTATAATATGGAATACCCATTTCTAACAAAATTAAACAAACAAAAGGGGGATATATATGAAGGACCACTTTGTAAACCATGCTTTTTCTGAAAAACTAAAAACAAATCTTCAAACTGGACTTATCCTCTTAAAATTTAAGTTTCTTCTTAAACATTTTTGGCTAAGTGTTAAAACCAAAGCTGTTCTTTACTGAACTTGCCACCAGTAGAATGGACCATCAACACTGGCTCACTGTGACACTTGGGGCCTGGAACAGGCCCAGCAGCCTGCATTAAGGCCTGGAGCTCACAGAGTGCTATCAGAGGTGGCAGAGACTTTGAAAGGTGCCACCGAGGGGGAGCTTTGTCACTGGGGGTGTGGGCCTGAGGCTGAAGGCAGGGCTGTTGCCTCCTCTATGTGTTCTCATGGGAACAAATTGTGCCCTAACAGACAAAGCAGTGGGCTTTCCTGGCCATGGGTCAGACACTCTGAAACTACCCAAGACACAGCTTTCCTCTTTTTGTGTCAATTTGTGTCAGGGGCAGGCAAAGCCAAGTGTCAAGTTCTCCAGTTTAATTATGCATTTATCTTCTTAGAATGAACATTGTAGGGCCATCACAGAGTGTAGTTATGGGCATTTATGGGCCTTTGCTAAGCTAGACGATTCAAGTGAAAACATTGAAACCCAAGTCATCACAGAATGATTCACATTTCAACCTGAGCACCAGTGCTGGGTGAGAGGCAAAGACACTTCCATTCTTCAAAGTGGAGCTAACCCTCCCTGCTTAGTGACAAGAGGCAAACACATTAAGAATCTCCAAAAAGTAGAGGAGATTTGGATAGGTAAATCCTTTAACCACAGTCGTGAATATTTAACACAGAAGACTTGCATGAAAAAAGAAGAAAGTAACTTACACTTTGTTTTTCTCGATCTTGGTCTTGAGAGACCTAAAGTTCAAATAGTGAAATTATTTCAAATTATGCTGATGAAAAATCACAAAGAATATATATATATATATATATATATATATATATATATATATATGCCACTGTTTTTTTTAATTTATTTTTTATTTTTTGGCGGAACTGGGGATTGAACTCAGATCCTTGTGTTTGCCAGTCAAGCGCTTATCCTACTGAGCCATCTTCCCTGCCATATATATATATATATATATATATATATATATATATATATATAATGGCTATATTGTACCAAATTTAAAACTTTAGGCTTCTATTGTTCAGAAAATATTTTAAAACTTATTTTCTGAAAAATGTAATGTGTATTTTTTTATATATTTGGTACAAGGTCTCACTAAATAGCTTGGACTTGTAGTGAAACCCCTGTTTTCAGCCTTCTCAGCACTGGGATTACAGGTGTGTGCCACCATGCAGTCTCAGTGGCTGGCTCAGCAAGTCCAGGTGCAAAGCCTGTGTGGCAGGTGGTGCTGGGGATCAAACCCTGCCCCTGCACTTGCCTAAGCAGGCACTCAATCCACTGAGCTCTCTCACTGACCCTATAATGTATATTTTGAAATGGTTCAAATTCCCCACTGCCCAGGGCTATATGGAATTGAATTATTTACCAAAGAGTGGTTGGTTGACAATATTTTCCTGAACATAATCTAGAGGCAGATTCAGGGTTTTGTATAGAGTAGATAAATTTGGGCTTCATGAATTAGAACAAAATACTTTAAAATGCAAAAGTGAATCCTTACTGGGAGACCAACAGCTACTGCCAAGATAGCACAGATCAGAAGGAGAGTTTTCATCTTACTTAGAAATACTCTAGAGGTCAGAAAAAAGACCAGATGTTAACACCAATTCACAAGATACAGTTGTGATACAAATGATGGAACCTTCCAGACCTTGAAGAGTCTGGAATGTCAGAGGACCAATCTATTTGTGACTGGACAACATGGTTCTTTAAGTAAAGTCAAAACAGATTTGTAATTTTACAACTTTATTGCACCAATTCTTTAAAATGTGCATTCATGTGCAGGGGCCAGGGGTTCGATCCCCGGGCCTGCCATGCCAGCCCTGTCCCCGGGGTGTGCTGAGACAGCAATTGAGACTGGGCTTGGTGGCATGTGCCTTTATTCCCAGTTCTTGGGAGGCTGTAAACTGGCAGACCACTATGAGTCCAACCTAGTAGTGAGAACCTGAACATCCTGTAGACCCTTCCTAAACTACAAAGTAAATAAATATGTAAACAAATAAATATACATTCACATATTATTTAACAGTAACACTTCTTTTAATTCTTAATAAAGTTTTCTGGAATGAAATGGTGCATCAGCTTATACAAAAAATGCTACTGCGGGGGCATGCAGTGGTTTAGTTGTTTTAGGGAATTCAAAGCAGGGATTTATAAATGGAATTAATTTAGATGACAGAAGTATTAACATTGATTCCAGGCAACTTGTCCCACAGATTTGTGTTGTTTAGGAGGATCTATTTTAAGTGTTTAGGGAAAAAAATTCAACTTTTTTCTAGAAATTGATTTTCAAACAATAACAAATTTTAATTTTCTTTTTTTTTTTTTTTGTATTTAGGACAGGGTCTCCAGGGTCTCACTGTGTAGATTGGACATAGTGATCCTCCTGTTTACAGTCTCCCAAATGCTGAGATTACAGGTGACCACCAGCAGGCTCAGTCTCAGTCACCGTCTCAGTGCACCGCAGGGGTGGGACCTGCATAGGAGGCCTAGGGATCAAACTCCCGGCCCTTGCCTCTGCCTAAGCAGGTGCTTTAATCCACTGAGCTATTTGTCAAGCCCTTAATTTTTGTTTTAGGTTTAAATTTTATTATATACACTCTTACAATGCATCAATTAAATATTGAAATATTTGAGAAAACTAAGCTAAATAAAAGGTTCAATCCATGGTTTCCTTGTCTAATGAACTGCACAATAAAACAAAACCATTTTCATTTACTAAGTTTACAAATTGAAGCAAGTGTCACATAATAGCCTTAATAATGTTGACAATTCAGTATATCTGCATATATAGCAGCAGAAATATACAAAAAGCAGTGTATAATCTTACTTAACATTGATAGTTAAAAGCTTTCTTACCTCTGCGCTTCCCCTCTCTTCTTTCTCTGGGATGGGGCTATGCGAAAGGGCAGTGACTGCTACTGGAACGTGCAGCTCTTTTATTCTCCAGGAGTGCAAAGGACAGAGACTCTGTGGCTGGAAGGTCCATCCCAGGGATCAGCTATCAGTTGAATCCTCAACTGTCACAATGTGTTGAAACTGAGGAATAACTGACATTTGCAGTTTCGTGAAAACTTTGGTCGAGTGACTAGCAGATATATCACTTTGTGGTTTTCTTTGTGCAATTTTGTGTATCTTATACATTTAAAGTTCACCACTATACACACACACACACACACACACACACACACACACACACACACATATATTCCTCAAAACCACATTCTGAAAACAACATGTGATTGTAATACCATTCTACTGCCCAGATAAAGAAGATGAGAAGTAGAAATTTTTGGCTATTGGTTTAAGGTGTTATCACTAGTACTCTGAACAAGTTTATACTGAACATCAGCAATTTGGTTCTAAAATTCATACTCTTTTTTAAGCAAATAAAAGATAATAAAAATGTTTAGAAAAGATGCAAAACTTCACTAAAAAAGATAGGAATTCAACAATGTTTGTTATATTACACATTGTTATCTTCAAATTAGTTGTTCTGATGATAAGATACAATCAAACAAATTAAAAAGAAGAAAACTATTCTATGTTGGATTGAAACATTTTATAAATGGAAGCTATAGTTTTAAAAGTGCATTATATGGCTAACATCAAGAAGTCAGCCAATAACAAATGCTGGAGAGGCTGTGGGGAAAAAGGAACCCTTCTCCACTGCTGGTGGGAGTGCAGACTGGTACAACCATTATGGAATCAGTGTGGAGATTCCTTTACAAGCTAGGATTAAAGATCCCATTTAACCCAGCTATTCCCCTCCTGGGTATTTTTCCAGAAGAACTGAAAACATGATACCAAAACGATATTTGTGCACCCACATTTATAGCAGCACAATTTGTCATAGCTAAATCTTGGAAACAACCCAAATACCTATCAACTGAGGACTGGTTAAAGAAGATGTGGTATTTTTACACAATGGAGTATCATTCAGGTATAAAACAGATAAATTTGAGACTTTTATTGGTAAATGGATGCAACTAGAGAGCTTTCCCTTAAGGGAAATAAGTCAGACCTGCATGTGCAAACATTGTATTGTCTCCTTAGTGTGAGAACCTGAAAGAGAAAATAAAATCTGAAGGATACAATAGATTCTGGGAAAAGGTAGAGACCCTATTCCAAAGCAAGGAATGGAGGATGAGAGAGGGAGTAGCGGGAAAAGATATATCTATATTTGTAAACAAGATGGTTTGTGCAACTGTACTGTGGATTTCTACTGGTCTGTGGAAAGGTCTATTTTGTCTCCTTTTCTTCAATTGTAATTTTTCTCTTTTTAATTTCTTATGTATTTCATTCTTTTCTTTCATTTTCCAATTTTGCATGCATATATCTGGTAATATGAACAACTATTTGGAAAACAACACTATGCATTACAACAAATACTGTGAAATTCATATTATCTTAAGTGAAATTTTGTATCACTTATAATTTTTCTGTTTTAATAATACTTTGTTAATATAGCTTTACTTTTTATACCTCGTGGTTACACTTTCCTGCTGGATGCTGAGCTGTAAAAGGGTCAAATCAACAACCTCAGACAATTGCCAGTTGTGCTGGTAACTCATTACTATTATGGACTATTGGACTATATTGGGTTGTTTTACTGAATTCAAGTACCTACAGTATTTGAACTTGTATCAAGTATTACAAGATCTTTAAAGACTTCTCCAAATACAGCTTCTCTAGCAGCAATGGAACATCCATCTCTGACAAAACAAAACAAAAAAGGGGCCTATAAATAAAGGACTGTTGTAATGAAAAAGAAAATATATACATATATATAAGATAGGCAGGATAGATATATAGCCACTTTCTCTTAGTTCAATGAGAAAAAAGATTTGTACTAATAGTGTTTAGACAAGATATCATGTCTGCATCTTGTCCTTTGAATAACTACTATGAAGACAACAATATGCAATGTTTTAATTATTGTAACTGTCCTACTAACCTATTTTGAAATGGTTTCATTGCTATTTTATTTTATTTTCTCATTAAAATGAATAAAAATAAAAGATACTACTTTGTGCTCTTTTAAAATAAATAGTGCATTATATATTATAGTACACAATTTGATAGACCTATTTTGTAAAAGTTCCTTATCTTATTACATGAGAAACAGGCAGAAATATTTTATTTCTTTCTATTTTAAGATGTATTATGATCTTTCCAAGTTTCTAAGTTATTTAATCTAAATCCTACCAGTGACTTTTAAAGTTTATTACATAATAGAAACTGAGAAAACATTTAAAATTGACTTTATGATCTACAAACTGCTGTTCAGGGTTTCAGGGTAAATCCTGAGGGGATTTGACTGATCTTGTCAGATACAAAAGTTACATTTTTTGTGATATGGGTCTTGTTTTGTCTTGGTCTTAACCATCCAGCAGAAAAGTATAAACACGAGGTATGAAAAGTACAGCCATATTAATATTCTGAGCTGTAAAAGGCTCAATTCAACAACTTCTGACATTGCCAGTCATGCAGATAACTCACTACTATTATAGACTACTGGATTATATTGGATTACTTTGCTGAATTCATGCACCTACAATATATGAATGGCAATGGAATACCCATCTCTGACATAAGTAAACAAAAAAGGGGATATAAATGAAGGTCCATTTTGTAGTTATATGCATATATATATATGCATATATATATATATATATGCATATATATATATGCATATATATAGCATATATATATATATATATATATATAGTAACTTTCTCTTCATTTTTTTTCTCTTACTTCAATGAGAAGAAAGTTTTGAACTAATAGTGTTTAGACAAGATATCATGGCTGCATCTTGTACTATGAATAACTATTACAAAGACAATATACAATGTATTAATTATTATAGCTGTCCTACTAACCTGTTTCAAAACTGTCTCATTGCTACTTCTTTCTCAATAAAATTAATATAAAAATTTATTTTATTCTAATAGTTGGTTCACCTAGGTAGAATGCAATCAGTCCTTTGGTGTGCTATTTTCAGTCCTTGGAAGGATTAAAAATTTGTGAATGGTGGAAGGAAGGGTAAAGAAAAAAAGAAAATAAATAGGTAGAATGCAATCAGTCCTTTGGTGTGCTATTTTCAGTCCTTGGAAGGATTAAAAATTTGTGAATGGTGGAAGGAAGGGTAAAGAAAAAAAGAAAATAAATACATAAAGATTTGTTAATAAGAAGGGGAGAAGGGCTGAAGGGAAAGAAGGAGATGGAAGGAAAAGAAAAAGAGTAATAAAGGCATCCCATATACACATACAAGTCCCCTATGATGAGTGTGATCATTATGCATTGGATTTGAAGCTGTGGCAGGAATCTAGGGGAGGATAGTTATATATTTAATCCCTAAGTTCCAACACCTAGTGTATTTACTGTCCTCGATTAGATGATATATATAATTTGGCTATTAACCATTTAGCTGATTCCTAATAAACCTGGAGACATGTAATGAGACCAATTAAGTCTTTTGTTCAGAAAATAAAAAGGTCAGCGAGTTGTAATCTAAAAAACTAAAGACTCTTTTGTATGAAAAATTGAATGCTGCCATGATAGAATTTACTAGGAAACTGCACCATACTTTCTGATTCTATTTTTAATATAAATTTCAATAAATGAATCAAAATATTGCTAGGATAATGCAGTGTGTTGTGGATGCCTGAGCAAGGTTAAGGACACACTTTCAGTTATAGTAATTAAACCTGATCCTTCTTCACGTACCAGTATTCAGGTATGCTATGTGGCCCTGATGCTTTGTAACCATTTCTAAATTCTTTTAAGTATTTGGACTTAGTCTACCAAATCAGCAGTTCTAGCATTGCAATTGCAGTGTTGTTCACCACATATGGTAGATAATGGATAATTATTCATTTCAATGAAGGAATGTTTCCCTATGTTCAACACCTAGTACTAAAAAAGAAAATAAAGGTTATAAAAAGCATCTGAATGGTATTTAGAGCTAGATAGGACTGTTATATATTATTTAAATCTGAATGTAAGGGTGCAGCTTTTTTTTTTTTTTTTTTTTTTTTTGCTGAACCGGGGATTGAACTTAGGCCCTTGCGCTTACCAGGGAAGAACTTATCCCACTGAGCCATCTTCCTGGCCCAGGAGGCAGCTTTTAAACTAAAGGAACGTGGGTTTAAGCATTCCTCATGGCTGTTGATCTGATCACACTACACAGCCAAAAGTTGCTCCATAAGAAGTCATTCTGGCTAAAGTCATGCTGTAGGAGCTAATGCTGTCTTTCTGCATAAAACTTTATTCAGATGGCTAAAATCTAATAAATAATGCAGATTTTTATGAAGTGGTATAAAACTTCTAAGTACAAATATCCATGCTGCCAAGTCATGTACACAGGGTTGTCTTGAAAGGGCAAGCAGGATGGTTTGCCTGAAATAAATGGCTTCATGTCTAAGAGGTGGGGCAGGGTGCCATATGGTAGACATGATATGGGGAACATAGATACCAGAGGTAAAAATGAATATTCTCTGATATTAAAATACTATATAAGGAAAAATTTTAAAGATTTAAACCACCCATCCCTGCAGATATTCAAAGACAGCAGATAAGAATAGCCTGCCAAACATCAGAAGAGATTTTGAGTAGTGGCTGCTGGTAGTGAGATTACTTTTTTTGCTCATGTCCAACCTTAAACTGTTAGGTTGGGCTTTACAGGAATGATAACACCCACTGGAACATTTTAGTCATCAACAAAAGAAACAGGGCTAGCCAAATAGCTCAGCAGATGAAAGCTCCTGCGTAGGCAGACACAAGGGTCAGGGGGGGTTTGACCGCCCCCCCCCCCCCGGGCCTGCCATGCTGGCCTCAACCCCGGGGGCAGGCTGAGAATGCAATTGAGACTGGGTGTGGTAACACACACCTGTAATCCCAGAACTTGGGAAGATGAAAACAGAAGGATCACTATCAGTCTGATCTACGTAGTGAGACC
>NW_004524917.1:1058329-1073334 GCF_000260255.1 Octodon degus
ATATTACCTCCCGGCATTAATGGATCAGAATTACTATTAGAGATATGCAAGTTGTAAATCACTCCATGGCAGGTCTTAGCTGATAGAGAAACTGCTTCTTATTTCTTCAGTAAGAACAGAAATATTTTATAGCATAGTTTGTGCCCTGAAATTTTCAAAAGGTGCATACATTTTGCACAATTACTGCATGTGAGGTCCACTCAAAGGAGGATTTGTTTTATTGTAAAGAATCTCTAAAGTCTTTCTTATAAGACAATGGACACCAATCCATCTCCTAATTTTCTTCAGAATCTCTCTGAACATTATATTTTGAGCCACAAGTGAACTCTGTGACTGGAAATCCTGCACAATAATTAATGGCATAGACTCTTGTATGACAATAGGGTGGAATCTGAGTGGCTGTCTAGTCTTCAATCTGTGGCTACTTGGCCGCCAGCTATTACAAACGGAGGGGATTATGTGGTTCTGCTGGGGCTTAGAACGAGCAAGTGCTGGAGCCTCTGTCAGACACACCCATGTCTACCCTGCTGCTCACACTGGTGCCAGGGATGTGGTTAACAAATACCTACTGAGTGCCTGGATTAAGCTCCCTGAGTCCTGCTTTGGGAAACTAGTGTTTTTGTCAGTTACACAGTTTGAAGTCCAGAGGCCATTACCTGAGAAGCTCTGTTTATAAAATATAATTTGCCAATGTCAGTTTTTATCAAATTTTACTAATAATTTCATGTATTTCACATAGTTTAAAACAGTTCATATTTTTCTAAAATATGCTGGGACCACACCAGTGTACCACCGAATGCTTGGCAGGCAGTCCTGTGATTCCTTCCCCTCTACTCATGATCCTCTTGGAAAGATTTAGGTAGCCATTTATCATCAGCCAGGCATTTTGGCTTGAATTCTGACCCTTTAACAACTACTCGTTTATTCAAAATACAAATAAAATTATTACCTTGTCACTTGTTATACATTGAGAATTTAAATAAAAATTATAATTTTATATACTGTGTATCCATATCAAAAATTGTACATTTGAGCTGATAGCCTACTTCAGAGATTTATCTATTATTCATGTTCATGGTAGAGAACATCAAGCTCATCTATTTATAATATTTCAATTATCAAAATATGACAAGATTTCTGCAGTAACAAATATATCAATTATGCTAACTATAAATGTTCCTTATAATTGTAAATGATGTTAGCTTTATAATATTTTCAAAGTGTTAATGTGTTAAAAACTGACCAATGCTTTACAAGAATTTCTATATCTACACAGTAATATGATATATAGTAATATGTATTTGTGATGTACCTAGTAATGTATATTGCAATACGTGTGTTCACAGTAGCCCTATGGAAGAAACTATAATCTTAGCCTTATTTTATGCATGAAATAAAGGGGCTTAGAGAATTACATACCTAAAACTACAAATCTAATAAACTATATGACTGGACTATAGAATTTGCTGCTAACCACAACACAAGGAACATAAAATGATTTTGGGAACTATCTATTTAGTGAATCATAGTAGGATGTAGAAATTTTAAGTTATTTGTTATTTTTAAATTGGTTTTATGTTATAAGAATTTACATTCAGACTTGTTTGAGCACAACACTAATATGTAATAGGCACTTGTAATTTTAAATAATTTAAATAGGTATATTTAAAAATATGATGCAATTTTACTAGGACAAAGGATATTTTAAAACCAGCCACATATTATGAAAATCATAATGGGTTATCTTAAAGAGAAATATTAACATTTTAGATATGCCAAATACACAAATTTTTTTTCTTTTTTTTTTTTTTTGTGGTACTGGAGATTGAACTCAGGACCTTGTGCTTGACAGGTGAGTACTTAGTCCACTGAACTATCTCCCCAGTCTCAAAAAATTCTTAATAAGATTTATATATAAAGATTTGTCTATTAGTAATATTTTCATGTCTCATTACTGGAAAGAAAATAAATACATAAGAAAGTAAATAAATCTCAACTTTGCCTTTGGCACTGAAGCTACTGATAGATGAATCAGTGATTTTTCCATTATAATAATCATTGCAATATTACTGCTTTTAGCTTTGAGTAATGACATGGAGGTCATTACAATTTGTGTTTATCATGACTCACTAAACTTATATTTTATGCATTAAAAGTACCAGGCTATGATAAAAAGTTGAATACAGTAATGTTAAACTGAAGCAAAACTGACTTTGAAGTTTATTTTAGCAAACAGCAATTAATGAAGAGAGCAGCTCCAAACTGCAATGGAACATAAGAGAAACAGAAAGGCACAGAATTAAGGTGAAGCACATAGAATTAGAAAATGTTCACAGTTGTCTTATTTGGTTTATCTTATTGGGAGGCTTCTAATGAAATAAACTATTTCACTACTGTATTTTACAAACATTTGCAAGCTGAACAAGGAATAGGGATCCAGTGGTCTCTCTGTGTGACCTGTTCTGCCAGGGGAGAAACAGAAGCAAGAATGAGGAAAAGATAGACAAGAAGACAAGATCTGGGTTAAGTGGTAGCTTGTCTGCCTTTATTTATACTTTTACAAAGTTACAAGACACAAGGTGGCCTAGAAAGCCCACAAAGTCCGGGCAGGATGTTTTTCTCAAGACTGAGTTAGCTTGACTGTTTTAGGCAATGAGGTCTCGTTCTGCCCTCCCACATAGGATCAATTTCCAACTTTAGTGACTCCCAACCATCAAGACCTAGCTGACTTTGTCATCTTAGGGATGCATTAGGCTTCGGCTCCATTCTAATTCCCTTGGATGCTGGGGTGAGGTCTTGTGTGAATTCTCTTTTGGCCTGGAAATAATCCTGCTACCTTCCACATTAGAAAGAAAGCACCCTGGAGAGAAGGATTTACTGGGGAAGCTTTGAAACTATTTTGTGAATTATGAAATGTGAGGGACAGTGAGCCCCATGATCCAATCAACTTCAAAACACATGAGATTTTGGGGGACATTCATGGTCATAGATTTATGTCTCAGTCCCCTAAAGAGTCATGACCATCTCATCATTCAAGATGCATTTCATCTTCCTTTTAGGAGTCTTTAAAGCTCCAGCATTCCAGAAAAGTCAAAAGCCTCCTCTGAGACTCATGGTAAACTGAGCTGTGAGCCCCTGTAATGAGCAAAATGAAAGTTAAACTTGCAACACCAATTTTTTCAGAAATAACCACCATATTCTTTCTGCTCATCCAAATTATGACTATTATTCTAAATGAAACTGATGCAGCATTGAGTTATTTTTAAACCTCATACAGAACTTTCTTCATTCACTAATGAACACCCAGTCTAAGAGGCAACCTCTGAAATCATAAAGGACTGCAGCAACTACTGAAACTAAAGCAACTGCAGCAATTGCCACTGAAGGGGAAAATGCCACTGTGACCAACACACAAACAGGACAACCAAGCATAATCACATACATCTGTAAACCTATAACTCTGGGAGCCTGAGGCAGGAGGGTTACAAGTGCAAGCCTAGCTTTGGACAACTTAGTGACTTAGTAAGACTCCCAAAATTGAAAAGTTCTGAGAATGTAGCTCAGCACAAAGGACTTGGATCCAATCCCCAGACCATAAATAAATGCATACATGCATATTAAACAAACATCCTCCCAAAAAGAATTGACCCCACAACCCACTATAAGACTAAAAATTCTGGAAATTCTTGCTCAATGAAAATCCACTCAGGAAGTCACTTCTGTAACAGAAACCATCCCATAAAGTATATTAATCTTAAGATGTCTCCAGGGAACACTGCTGAAAGTAAAACTATCCTGTGAACTACTCTAAAGGACATGCCTGAGCCTGAAATCATCTAGGAGACCAATGTCAACTTGAAGCCATGCTGAGTACCTCAGCTATAAACCACCCAGGAGACTCCACTGAACCCCAAATCCCAAGTCCCTTTGGAATGTGAAACCACCTTAGACAGTGCCTTCCATCCAGCCACCCCATGACTATAATGGGTCAACTGAATTTTGTGCTGTAACTATAGAAAACTATTACGTTCCCTTATGCTTCCTATTATCTACTCTAAGGAATGTGCTCTCACCCTCTGTTCAAAGCTATTTAGTAATGAGCAACTTTCTCCCTTCCCTCCTTAATCTAATTTCTGTAAACAAAGTTAGCTTACGATGACTTCAAAAGAGAACCAAGGGGCCGGAGAGATGGCTCAGTAGGATAAGCGCTTGACTGGCAAATGCAAGAATCTGAGTTCAACCCCTGGTTCCACAAAAAAAAAAAAAAGGGGAACCAAGTGGGCTTAATTCCTTGTAACCTCAGTCTATGCAAGGCTGCCTGTATTCAGGTGCAAGATAACTAGAAGCTGAACAGTGGCCCCAGAAAATTTAGGTTGAGTAATGGTCACACTGACCCTGAAAGCATATTCTGTGTAAAACGATAAATTTGTTTACCAAACTAGATTTGGTTCCATGATTTAAAAGCCCCCCATTTCCTGGGCTAGCTGCTGTTAAGTCATCTCCTGCGTGACAACTGACCATTCTGAGCTCAGTAATAAAAGGCTCTTTTAAAATCCAATCCAGCTTCTGATCTGGTTCCTATTCTGCAGGACCCATAACAGTGACCAATCAAGAATATCTTAGTCTGTAAATTCTAAAATATAGCATTAAATTTCTCAATTCTATAGTACAGACCTAAATTTCTAAACTTTAGTCTAGAAATTCTAAAATAGAACAGCAAGTATAACCAGAAATCAAACAACCTATTTCTGAAAACTCTACAACAAACATAAACCATTATTATTTCTATATTTCAGCAGAAATAGCACAGGGCAGCAAATATCAAATGCATTAAGATATTTTAGGAATTGTTAGTGGAATTATATCAAGAAAAAAATCTTTCATTTATTACCTACATTGCTGCACTAGCAAAAATAATGTGGCTGTCTTCATGAATTCTTGTGACCAGAAATAACAGTCTTTTAAGTTATTGTTCTAGGAAGATCTCTGTCAGAACCATTTAAAGCCATGAATTAATTCACTAGTAACTTGAGTGACTATTGTTGTTTCTTGACAGAAGTGTGCTTCCTGACACGCGGAGTACAGTAAAGGTTAAATAAATAATAGCTATTACATAACTTATAAAAATGAAAAATTATAGAACTAGCTAGCATAGAAAAACAACAGAAAGAAGGATTCATCAACAATGCAAAGGTGTGGCTTCCTAGTAGAATTTACAGTAAAAACATGTTGGCATAATTCTCCCATAATTAAGAACTTCATTATCAGATTTAATTAAATTTCACAATAGTGGAAAACATTGCATAACTTTAAAATAGTTTATCTGTTCATTGACAAAATGGAACTTCCTTTTTTTAAAAAAAAGAAAGAAAGAAGAAAAGAAAAGCCTGTACACAGATCTTTCAAACAATCTATCTTAAGGTGAGTACAGAGACACATAGAAGAAAAGTACAGCTAGGTTTGAGATACTGCACGAACTGTTACCGAGCTGCACACTTTCGGTTTTCTGGAGGCCCTGAGCTTTCTCTATGGCTAGCAGGGTGGGAAGCCCTCTCACTTGTCCCTGGCGGACTTCCCTACCTCAGGCCAAAGTATTTCTCCCAGGCGGGCGATGTCATCTGGGCCCATGTGCTCACCACCACGTGAAGTCCAGGCTTCTTTCCCCACAAACCCAAGGGCAGGGCCGCCCTAAGTTCAGGCCCCACCGCGCAGCCTCGCGGGCGCCCAGAGACGGGGATCCTTGGTTCACTAACTCCGTTCTTTCCAATCAAATTCAATGGTTAGGTTCAATGTTGGCTTATGGCGAAATTTGAAACAGTTTTTGTCCAGGCTTGTTTATGACCAGAACCTTGGGGAGACCTGAGTTGTGCATCAAGTGCACCATAAAAGCTGTCAGGTATTCTGTGGACAAATCTCACTGTTCACCACTTCCCTCTTCTCCAGGTGCGGGGCCTGAGGCGGAGGAGTGGGAGGAGGAGTGGGATGAGCGCGCCCTCCGCCAGGGAAGAGGAGCCCGCCCAGGCCGGGATCACGTGAGACAGGATGCCCAGTTCCTCACCCACCCTCCAGCACTGGAAGCCGCAGCCTCGGGGCAGCGCGCCTTCTCCCAGGGCTGCATCCTCTCCACCGGCCTCCAGAGACTTTAAGGTCTTGTCTTGGTTCCACAGTACAGCGATTTTTAGGAGGATGGGAGGTCGGACAAGCTGCAGTTCAGAAATCCTGTCCTCGGGGGCCTGCCCCTTAGCTCAGTTCTTTGTCTACGGCCATGCCACCCTGAACGCCCCGGATCTCGTCTGATCTCGGAAGCTAAGCAGGGTCGGGCTTGGTTAGTACTTGCATGGGAGAAATCCTGTCCTCAAGCTGCGGTTCAGAAATCTTGTCCTGAGGCTTTTTAACACCTCCCTTACTCTTTTTACTGGTACCATTTCAGACAATAAGGACTGAGGATGACCATGACAAATTTGCGGTACTTTCATTAAGTCTTTTACACTTGATCTTAACAAAAGGTCAAGAAGTCATTTAAACACTGAGACTTCTGCTTTTAACATTTTCTTTAAAAAAAATATTTTTATAAGTGTAGCCACGTAGCAAGTATGGGGAGAATATTATGCTTTGTTAAAGCCAAATTTGCTAATTTGTAGGACAAACGATGCATACCAAGAGATTACTTTGGCTGACTGATTGGTGCCAGGAAACGAATTTAAGACCTCATGCTTGCTAGGTAGCTGCTATGCCTCTGAGCTATACACCTGACTAATTTAAAATAGTTAAAACATTTCATTTGCAATGAAAAAAATCAAAATCTGAACCCAAAAATCCATTTTGTCCATCGGTCAGAATCATTTGCTTGATTAAATGAAAATTTAATCATTTAATTGATTAAATTTGATCATTTCCTTGATTAAATATAATGTCACATAAATGCAAGAAACAGAAAATAAGTTTAAACATGTAGACACTCTCAAGTATATAGAGCCATGCATAGTTATAGTCAAGGAAAAAAAAACAAACTCTATGGCTCACAATAATTAGAATACCAAAAAAAAAAAAAAAAGAAAAGAAAATCTTTAGTGCTGTTAGAGAAAGGCAATGAATCACCTCTAAAGAAGAACTCATCAAACTTACAGCAGATTTTTTAACATAAAACCTTAAAGGCAAGAAGAGCTTGTATTAAGTATTTCAAACCCTGAAAGAAAACAACTTACAACTTATTTGACATAGCCTGCAAAGCTGTATTTTAAAATTGATGGGGAAACTGAACATTTCCATGAAAACGGGTTTCTAAAAATTCATAATTATAAAACCAACACTGTAAAAAATAGCTCAAGGACATCCCTGAAAGAGATAATGCAGCTAATGATGATGCCAAAATTTCTAAGAGAATAAATAAATCAGGTAACGCTAGCAATTAAGTAGGAGAGACAGAAAGAAAAAGAGAAAAATAAATAATACAATGACAAGAATAAGTCCATAGCTATCATTATAACCAGCAATGTGAATGACCTCAATTTAATAATCAAGACACAGAGTACCAGAATGGATTAAGGAACAAATTCCAATGGTATGTTGTACACAAAAAAACACATCTAAAACAAAGGAGATTCAAATATTAAAAAGCAAAAGTTGGAAAAAGTATTCCATGAAATGGGAACACATAATCAAGAAAGAGCAGATTAAAGTGCCTGCAAGCAGGTGCAGGGGCCCGGGGTTCAATCCCTGGGCCTGCTGTGCTGGCCCTACACCCGGGGCACACTAAAACAGCAGTTGAGACTGAGCATGGTGGCATGCACCTGTACTCCCAGCTCTTGGGAAGCTGTAAACAGGCAGATCACTAAGAGTCAGATCTAGTACGCCTGAACACCCTGTAGACTCTTTCCTAAAAATACAAAAAGAAAAAAAAAGAGTAGCTACTATTCTCAGACAAAATGGACTTGAAGCTAAAACTGATCAAAAAAGACAAAAGAAGTACATTATACATTTGTTAATGTAGCTATTTGGCAGGAATAATTCTAAATAATTATAAACATACATGCATGAAACTATGGTATATCAAATTTCATAAAACCGTAAAGATCCTACAAACATCAACACAACTGCAGTGGGGGATCTCAATACCCCATGATCACAAATGAATCAACTAAACAAAAAATTAAGTAAAGTTAATCAAACCTTTGGACAAATGGACTTAACTGATATCTATAAAGTGTTCCATATAACAAAAAAATGCTGGGGTTGGTGAGATGGCTCGGTGGTCTAAAGCACCTCCTTAGAACAAGCTTAGCAAAGCACATGGACCACCGTTCAATCCCCCAGCACCACATGCCAGCCAGCCCTGCCCCCTGGTGGGCTGAACTGGCCACACACACACACACACACACACACACACACACACAATAAATAAATAAATAAATAAATAAATAAATAAATGCTTACTCTTTTCAGCAAAGCATGGTACTTTCTCTAAAATAGAACATATAATGATCAGTAAAGCAGGCTTATGTAAATGCAACAATCAAAATTTCACCATGCATATTATCAAATCACAGTACAATTAAACTAGAAATCAACAGCAAAATAAACAACAGAAACTATGCAAATGTACATAAATTTTAAAAATATACTCTTGAATGACCAACAAGGAAATGAAGAAATAAATAAGGTAGTTTCTAGAGTTAAATGACAGTAAAACATAATATGCCATAACTTATGTATCACAATAAAAATAGCCACTTGAGAGAAGTTTATAACTGTGCATGTTCACATCAGAAAAAATAGGATGAGCCCAAATAAGCAACCTAATGGTGTATCTTTTTTTTTTTTTTTTTTCTTTGGAACCAGGGATTGAACTCAGGCCCTTGAGCTTGATAGGGAAGCACTTATTCTACTGAGCCATCTTCCCCCAGCCCCCTAATGGTGTATCCTCTGATCTAGAAGAACAAGAACAATCTGAGCAAAGACCTTGTACAAGGGCTAGGGAAATGGCTCAGTAGAGTAAGTTCTTCCCTGGCAAGCACAAGGGCCTGAGTTCAATCCCTGTGTTCTGTCAAAAAAAAAAAAAGACCTTGTACAAGAAAGGAAATTATAAAAGAGCAGAGACCAATGAAAGGAAGATTTTTAAAATGCTAAGAATCAATCAGTTGAAGATCTTGTTCCTTGAAAGAATAGATAAAATAAACCCTTAGCTAATCTTACCAAAAAAAAAAGAAAGAAAGAAAAGGCAAAACCAAGGAGACTTAAAAATCTTGAACAATCCAATAAGGCATTTAAATCGAATCAGCAATAAAAACTAGCAACTAAGAAAAGCCCAAGACCAAATTAATTAATAGCTAAATTCTACAAGAACTTGAGAAAAGACCCAATACCAATATTCCTCAAGCTCTTTAATGAAATCAAGAGGAAAGGAGTCCTCCCAAAATCATTCTTGAAAGTTAATATTGCCTTGATTCCAAAGCTAGGAAAGGGCCCAACCAAATAAGACAACTACAGGCCAGTCTCTGTAATGAATATAGATGCAAAAATCTTCAGCAAAATACTGATAAACAGAATACATCAGTATATAAATCATCAAAAAGATAATAAGCCATGGCCAAGTAGGCTTCATCTCAGGAATGCTGGATGGTACTCACAAGTAGTGCTATCCCAACAACTTCAACTTCCTATAACAAAGGAAATTATTACTGTAAATATTGTACAAGAAAGCATTCTTTTCTTTATTTTTTTTTGACCTCCCACTAGGTCCCAACTTTTCTTTTCAAAATTTTATTGATAAACAGATAGCAATGAGACAGTTTCAAATCAAATCGGAAGTACAGTTTCAACAAATAATACACTGCATATATTCTTCTCAGTGGTTAATTGCTGTACAAGATGCGGACTTGAGATCCTATTTACAAACACCATTAGAACAAATCATTCTATTCATTAAGAGAATGCAACTATATATCTATCCTAACCACTTTGAATACACAGATACAAAATGGTCCCAACTTTTTTAAAGGTCTCACCAGCTCTCTGTACCACCACTCTAGGAACCAAGATCCCAACAAATGAACAAAGCTCTAAGGACACATTCAAACCACAACCAAACCAAAGCACTAAGTTAAGTTCCTTGATAAACAGTATCCACAAATAGTGTTGCTTTAAAACTCTCTGCTACATAGAACAGAATCCAAAGTCTTAATGCCAAGAGAATAACCTCTAAGAGGCTATGGCAACTTCTGCTCAGGGGAGCTTTGCACTCCTGTTAGGCAATATTCAACATTACAATCAACTCTGCAAAAATACAGGAAACCAAGCAAGGTCAATAATGTTGCTGAAATCAGGCAAGCTGGCTGTGGTCTTGTCAACATGTACAAAACTGCATATAATCACAAGAAAGCATTCTAACTAAAATTTTCTTGAGTTACAGTTTTTGTTTTTAAAAGAAGTGAGTTTCTGCCCTCTTTTAATATTTTGGTGGCTATAACCCACACAGAAATTATTTCAGTTTTGACAGTGTTCATCTTTTTATCTTTAACAGCCAGAAAGTCATTACAACTATAAATCACAATACTTGGCCAAAAATATACCTTGGTATCAAACAAATTATACCACCAGGCAGGTGTAGGAAGCCCCTTCTGGTCCTCATCTCTGTCCAAGAAGTCTATATTTGTAATCCCAAAAACACGTTATTGGAATCCCACAAAGTTAATTCCAATCTACCATTCCCAGTGCAAACCAATGCAAAAATAAAGACATTAACACATATTCATAATTATGGGGAGCCAAGGAGCCCTAAGTCCAGTCATGAAGATAGCTTTCTAGAACAAAGAGGCCAACCAAGAGCTGCTCCTGGGTTTAATTCAGTTGTGAAGTAGAAGTGGCTGGAGGATGAATGACTGAGAATTGTGGGAAGTAGTTGAGTACTGTGAGCTGGGCTAGGTAAGTGGCCTGCATTTATCTCTGTCATATGCAAAGAGAAGGATATGCAAAAAAGTAATTTGCATTATACTATTGAGATAGTATCTAATGTTTTGGGGTCTGGTGCTTCAGCTCTGACGTATAATCTTTCAAGCTCCTCTATCTCCAAGTTCGATTCCAGCAGACAGCATGGAGCATTGATTCTTCATCCTGTCTTGACCTGACTCATATTAAAGAGCAGCAGGTGTGGGTAATCAGGGAAACACATCTGCAGTCTTGAAAGACTACCACCAGCACCTTGACTATCCAATAAGTGCTTAAAGCCACTTAAAGGGATAAGAAAAAATCCTAGCCAGCTCTGTACATATCAATACAAGGAAATAGGGTCAGGCTCAGCCAAAATGTAGACAATTGCTCTTCTTTCAAGGAGAGCTGCTCAGGTGGTCCTCCACAGGCAGAGAAAAAGTTGCTTGTCTTTTTATACAATAAGCATGGTTTTAGAAAGGCAACAATGCAGAACATATGAGTATTAACATAAAAGACTTTCTAGGTCATATAAAGATCAAGAGAATTAACAAGCATAGTTAGCAGCATAACAATCGTAGATGATTCTGGATGTCTAATAGTTGCCCAACAATATGACAAAGCAAAGATGTATAGTAGTTTAAGGGTGGTTGAAACTCAGTTTTCTTATGGTCACAAAATCTTTTAAGTAATCTTCTAAATATAACTTCCTTTTACTCCTTACTATAGATTCATTATATTAGAATGCTTTAAAAATTAAATGAATTCCCATTGAGAAACTAATAATTAATAATAACATAGATGAAATTTTTCTGTTTCACTTTGCTTAATCAATCAAACACTTCTATGAAGTACAATTATCACTATCTTATTTGTAAATGACAACATTGATGTACAAGGTAGTGGGCATACGAAAGACAGCTAATGGTGAGAATTCGGTTTAGGCTACCTGACTTGAACCACGCACATACAATTACTAAATTGCACTACACAAGTCACAGATTTTATTCACTGACACTCTCACAAGGTACATTTTACTGAAAGAACTCAATATCCTGGTACACTCCACTGTAAAACATTTCCTGTAAGAAACCTTACACATAATGCAATCTTTTTCTCTTCTGCTCTGTACATTGTTTGAATTCTGTTTTCTATGCCATATGCTAGTTTCACACATTACTAATGGGCTGCACCAAACCTCAATATGTGTTGTTATGAAGAAAAAGTATATTAATGAAAGTGGTTAGAAATTGATTAGAAGGGGAACAGAAAAAACTCAATGGGAAGAAGTCAGACTCTAAATATGGAAAATATAAGATCAATTCTTTTCCTAGGTGTGTGAATTTGAGCAAGTTACTTGACTTCCCTATAATTCATTGTGCAGTCAGTAATCCACCAATCATGATATACATTGCAAAGGGTTGCTATGAGGATAAGTGGCCTGAGCCTACATGTAGTGATTTTTCACCAGCATACTACATGGTAAGGCTCAGCAAACTGTATGTCTAGGGAAGAAAATACAACATCTAATAAAGAGTAAGTCTCTTCCAACTCAAGAGCTTTTGTCTCCCTTGGTTATATCTCACAGTTCCTAACCTTTCTCAGTTGTATGGCTTTTAGTCATAAATTAAAAATATATCATATAGGAACAGACCCAGAGCGCAGGCCTGGAAAGTGAGTGAGATGACCCGGGGCCGTGGGATCCTGAACAGACCCAGAGCTCAGGCCTGGCGAGTGAATGAGATGCCCTGGGGCCCGGGGATCCTCATTTGACCCAGGCTGCAGGCCCAGCATGGAACCCTTCAGCAGAACTCCCTGCAAAGAGGCTAGAGGCAAGACCCACCCAACTGATTCAGGAGCAGAACATCTTCCCAGAGAGACACAAAGGGTTCAACTCTAACACCTGCAGCAGAAAGAAGTGGAGCACAGCAGCCAGATCCAAACAACACCCACCTGGAGGAATCTGAACTTCATAGATCCGGACCTGGTGCTAAGGTAATAACTCTATCGCTCTACACCAAAAGTCAGAAGACAGCTATACAAAATGACAAAGAGAAAGAACAAAATGCAATCTCAGGCCCCGAGTCCACCCAACAAATGCAGAAGACACTAGCACTGAGGAAACTGGAAATCACACACCAGATATCTCTGAAATAATAGCGTTGACAGTAAAGAATCAACTGCAGAAAGGTATAGAAGAAATAATTTCAGAACTAAAAAATGTAGTGGTAACTATAATCAAAGAAGTACTAAGTGCTTCTAAAGAATACACTGACAGCCTTTCTAGCCTCGGCCTCGGGCTGTACAGCCACCATGATGTTGATGCCAAAGAAGAACCGGATCGCCATTTATGAGCTCCTTTTCAAGGAGGGGGTGATGGTGGCCAAGAAAGACGTCCACATGCCCAAGCACCCAGAGCTGGCAGAAAAGAATGTGCCCAACCTTCACGTCATGAAAACCATGCAGTCTCTCAAGTCCCGAGGTTACCTGAAGGAACAGTTTGCCTGGAGACACTTCTACTGGTACCTTACAAACGAGGGCATCCAGTATCTCCGTGACTACCTCCACCTGCCCCCTGAGATTGTGCCTGCTACTCTTCGCCGCAGCCAGCCTGAGACTGGCAGACCCCGGCCCAAAGGTGTGGAGGGCAAGCGGCCCATGAGGCTCACACGCGGGGAGGCCGACAGGGATGCCTACAGATGCAGCGCCATGCCCGCTGGTGCCGACAAGAAGGCTGAGGCAGGGGCCGGTTCAGCCACTGAATTCCAGTTTAGGGGCGGATTTGGTCGTGGACGTGGTCAGCCACCGCAGTAAAGTTGGAGGACTTTATTTTCCATTGAATAAATGTAGCCAGAAAACGTGGGATCTGCATATGTCCCATTTGTTTGTATTGCAAAGCCTGGAGTGGTTCAAGGATCCAAATGGGATGGGGTGCTTGTCTGGGTGACTTCTTGTGGTGCCAGTTGGTTTGAGGAGGCCAGGGCACCTTCTCGGGCACACTCGATGCTGATGGGGGAGTGACTCTTGGCCCTGGAATTGAGGTTCTGTGTGTCCTCTGGGGAAGTGCTGCAGAAGATGAAAGGAAACGTGTTGGAGTCCCCACGGACAAGTGGGAGGAGGACAGGCTTCTGTTTAAACTTAGTGTACTGACTTTTTATTTATTTTTTCCTGGAGGCATGGGTTACTTGAGATTGAAGCCAGGGTCCTCACACTTTCTAGTCCTGTTTTTGGAAGCAGAGGTCTTGCTGTGTTTCCCATGGTGGACAGTGATCCTCCTGCCTCAGGTTCCCTGCAGAGCTGGGCTTACAGGTGTACTTCACTTGACTAACTTATCAGGCTTAAAAGGCAGTTCTTATGAGAACCAAAGGAGAAAAGGCACAGTAAGACGCTGGGGGTGAGCTTGGTAGAGCACAGGCATGTTTGAGGCCCTGGATTCCATTTCCAGCTCAGAAAATCTTTGCGTTGCCTGCCCCTATAATCAGTGCCAGTGCTCAGGAGACTGAGGTGGGAGGATTGCCACAAATTCAAGGCCTGACAACTGTAGAGTGAAACCCTATCTCAGATGCCAAGAATAAGGCATGGCACAAAACCAATCCCAGCACTCAGGAGGCTAAGGCATATTGGTAGGGAGATGGGCCTGAACTGATAGCAAGGCCCTAGATAAAAATTTTTAATTTTCCAAAGTGGACTTTTACTATCCAAGTAGCTGTAGCTGTTGTTTGCGAAGGCCCCAGCACGTGACAGAAGTGGGCAGGGCATTGTTTTCCAGGAGTGATGCTGTGTCCCCAAGAGGCAGAGAGGACTATCTGGTCCTACACACAAAACTGCTTGGCACAGTGCCGCAAGGCAGGCTGGCTGGGCATGATGGTGCAGGCCTGTAATCCCAGCATTCAGGAGGCTGGGGCAGAATGATTGCTGTGAGTTGGAGGCCAGCCTGAACACACAGATCTCATGTCCAAAAATAAATGATGGAAATCCTAAAAAAAAAAAAAAAGAATACACTGACAAAAAAATAGAGGAGAATATAAAAATGATGGAACCCCTGAATAAACAATTTAGGAAAGAAATAGAATCTATGAAAC
>NW_004524917.1:1074846-1079118 GCF_000260255.1 Octodon degus
CTAGCTACCATCTTTCCTATGCCAGGGTACATTGTACCTATTAGTGTTATTTTTGTTTTTTAATATTTATTTATTTACGTACTTACTTAGTACAAGGCCTACAGGGTCTACAGGGTCTCACTATGTAGATCGGACTCCTAGTGATTCTCCTGTTTTCAGTCTCCCAAGTGCCACCATGCCCAGTCTCTATCACCTTCTCAGTGTGCCCCAGGGGCAGGGCCAGCACAGCATTCTGGGGTTAGAATCCCAGCCACTGTGCTCTGCCTAAGTAGGTGCTTTAGTCCACTGAGCTATCTGGCAGGCCTTGTACCTATTAGTCTTGTTGTGGGTGCCTGCCCATTAGCTTTGCTGTTTAAGTCCCTGCTTAAACAAAGCAGTCAGGCTCAGGATTCTGTGGTTGATCCCCAGAACTCACTCCAGCCAAACCTGCCCTTCAATATGATAGTGGACATCTTTCTCCTGTCCCTGATTTTAGAGAAAAACCCTTCAGTTATCTCCCATGTAATATGATGTTGGCTGTAAGTAACTTGTATCAGGGTAAGATAATAAGGTCTTTCTATAACTATTTTCTTCTTCAAGGTTTTTTTCATAAATGGGCGTTGCAATTTGTCAAAGATGTTTTAGTGTCTCTGAAGATGATTATGTTATTTTTGTCTTTGCTTTTATTTATGTGACTTATTACATTAATCGATTTGCACATGTTGAGCCATACCTGCATCCCTGGAGTGAAGTCTGCTTGATTGTGGTGTGTGTGATCTTTCTGATGCTTTTTTTTTTGCATTCTATTTACCAGTATCTTGTTAAGGAGTTTTGCATCTATTTTTATTTGAGAGGTTGACCTGCAGTTCTCTTTTGAGGTTTTGGTGTTAGAGTAAAGCTAGCTTCCAGGCAGGACCCTGGAAGTTCTCCATTTCTCTTGATTTCATTAAAGAGTTTGAGAAGTATTGGCATGTTCCTGTAGTTTCTCAAAAACTTGGAAAAGAATCCATGAGGTTCTGAGTTTTTCTTAGATAGTATGTTTTTTAAAAATTATTATTTCAATTGCATTGACTATTATCAGGTTACTCTGGATTTTTAAGCCTTCTTGGTTCTGTTAAGATAATTTAAATGTATCTAGGAATCTACCCACTTCTTTCAAGTCTCCAATTTATTGGTATACAAGCTTGTAAGTAGTTACTCATAATCTTCTGGATTTCATTGGTGTCTGAGATGATTTTACCTTTTCTGTTTTGAAATGCATTAATTTCTGGTTTTTCTTTTATTTTTTGTAAGATTGCATAGGCATTTATCTTCTATTTTTACTCTCAAAAAACAAGCTTTTCAAATGCTCAATTCCTTATAAATTTTTGACTCATTTCACTGATTTCTGCTTTGCCCCTTTTTTGGTTTGTTTGCTTTGACCTTTATAATTTTCTTTCTTGTACTAATTTTGAATACAAACTGCCTAAGCACAAACATGAAGACCCAATAATGCACCACCTATTAAAGAAAAGATATCTATGATTATTGTACAAAGGCACCAGGTATTGACCTATAACAAGCATCTATTCCATCAAACAACTTTACCTTCACTAACAGTACAACAATATTTAACAGTAATAAGGTATGGTTAACTCCATAGATTCATGAGGCTTAATGATCATATCAGTGGGCTGGAGAGATTGGCATATGAAAAAAAGTAAATGTTGAAAATTGATCAATGGGGGTCAGCCAGCTAGCTCAGGAGATTAAAGTGCCTGATTAGGCAGACTAGGCAGACACAGGAACCAGGGTTCTATCCCAAGTGTGCCCTGCCAATCCCACCCATGAGGCACACTGATACAGGGACTGAGATTGGGTGTGGTGGCACATGCCTATAATCTCAGGGCTTAGGAGGCTGAAAACAGAAGGATCACTATGAGTCCGAGCTGTTTAGTGAGACCCGGTAGACCCTGTAGACCCTGTACTAAATACATTTAAAAAAAGAAAAATTAATCAATGGAAGATGAGAGAAACTAATAAAAGTGAAATAAAGAATTTTATTAAATGTATAAATAAGTAGAAGGAAATTATCAGCTAAAATTAACAAACCCAACAACAAGAAAGAAAAAGGAAAAATAGTAAGCTAAATTTTAAAAAGAAAACAACAATATAATGATTAAAAGAGAGATCAGAAAAAGAAAAGTGGCAAAAAGAGGTCAAGAAGAAGGTTAAGAATAATTTTTAAAGGGGAAAATAAAACTCCAAATTTTACAAAATAGGTGGGAAAACAATCAAGAAGAAAAAGTGGGTCAAAACCCTTCCAATGTATTTTCAAATGAGTAGTTTCTATCCAGGACATGCAGATGTTGGAATCCAGCAAGCAGCAGCCCTTTCCACATCCCATTATAACTAGTGGGTTTGGGAAGTAACCCCCTCCATTCAACAGGTCCCCATCTGTAAACCCCAGATTGTGGCAGCTGTTCAGCCTGAGTCACATCCCCACTCATGCTGACTCACAGGAAGACAGGACACCAGTCTCTGTTGGGTGTTGGCCGTGGAGTGGGGGGTCACACAGACCACTTTCAGGTCCCATGACTCCCCAAAATGACACCACGGAACCTGGCCTCCCTCCATGGAATGCAGCTATGTCCTTCCTGGCCAGAACTTGAATTTCTCATGTGTTCCCTGGGGATCTGTGTCTGGCCCTTTCCCTCTCCGATTCTCTCACCCATTTCAGTTTTGGAATAAAACTGTAGTATACATGTTCTGTGGCTCAGTCTCACACAATCATAATAGGAAGCCAGATTATTTCATGTTAGGTATGGTTGGAAGGATGGGTAGGAATAAAATATGTGTTGAGAAAATAGCCTCTGGGTTAGATGGTGTGAGTGGGGGGAGAATGAAAAATGGTCTTAAGGGTGTCAAAGTATCAGATGAATATAAAACCACAAATTTCTAGTGTTGTTAATACATAGAGACCATGGCCTTCTGCAAACCTGAGCATCACCTGGAGCCAGTAATAAGGATGGTACAGTTGTTTCAAACATTCAGTATTGCCAGGAACTGTATGCACAGAGATGGAATAAGGCTAATGCAAGAGACTGGCCTGAGTTGCTCTTCATCCTAAACCTTTATTTTATTTTTTTTTTAATTTTTGAAGAATACAAAAGAAAAACACCATTAGAAATGATGCAAGATTTTGCTTCACAAAGTAATAGGAATTCAGCGTTGGCTGCTATATTACATGATGCTATCTTCAAATTAGTTGTTCACATTGCCAGATAGAAATGTGTAAGATCCATTTTAAAAAAATAACAAAAAAGTTATATGAAGTTCAAAAGAAAAAAGTCAGAGTAAGAAAAAATTTAAACATTAACTGCTGCTTTCAAAACACCAGCAGAAATCGACAATACAATCATCCAAACCATTTTGCATATATATTCCTCATCTCAGTTTATCCTTATTGAAAAATTTCTTTCCCTTTCCCTCGAAAAATTACTTTCATTGCATCCCACAAATTCCAATAAGTTGTGCTTGACTTTTCATTGAATTGTAGATAATGTTTAATTTCTTCTGTAACCTATTGGTTGATGAGGAGGGTATTTAATTTCCATGAGTTTATAAGAGTTTTGTGGTTTATTTTGTCATTTATTTCCAGTTTCATTGCACTGTGGTCAGATAATATGCATGGGATAATTTCTGTTTTCTTGCATATACTTAAGCATGACCTATGAAATAGTATATGATCTATTTTAGAAAACGTCCCATGTACAGCTGAAAATAATGTGTATTTAGATGTGGATGGGTGGAACACTCTATATATGTCCACTAAGTACATTTGTTCAAAGGTCTTTTTCACTTCTGCCACCTCTTTGCTAATTTTTTCTCTGCTTGATATTCTTTATGGATAAGAGGGTGTTAAAGTCTCCTGTTAAGATTGTGGTATTGGATATTAGATTTTTCATGTCCATTAAGATTTGTCTTATATAGTTGGATGCTCCTGTGTTTGATGTGTATATATTTATGATTGTTACCTCTTCTTGACAAGATTTTATAATTAATGGGTTTGTATTCTAGATCATAAGGGCAAGCATTATGACTGTATAGCTAAGCAGACATAAAATTGGGAATTTGTATGCATATTAGTTCCCCTAAGTTTTTTCTGATCACTTCCCCTTGATGTACCTGGAGTCTTCCAGGAAGACTTTCACCCCAGTTACCTGTTGTCTCCTCTCTCAATCAAGAGAGAGACAGACAGACAAAGAGAGAGAGAGAGAGAGAGAGAGAGAGAGAGAGAGAGAGAGAGAGAGA
>NW_004524917.1:1079218-1082965 GCF_000260255.1 Octodon degus
AGAGAGAGGATTCTCTCATAGATCTAGGCTTAGCAGTGTGTCTCAGCTTACCAGGTCTGATCTACCAAGTTCAAACGTGTCCAGCTGGGCCTGGCTTGGGTCTGGCTGCTGGGCTCTGCTTCTTACTGCTGCAGCCCATGGAAGTGAACTTGCTGTGCCCCACTGGCAAGCTGATCTGCTTCTGGATGGCTCTCTGCCGGATGTTCCACTGCAGGGTTCCACTCCAACACTCCAGGCCTGACTGCTGGCTGGAGGGAGGCTCTGGCCTGTTGTGGGTCCCACATGCGGGACCTCAGACTGGATCTTGTTCTTGGATCCATTCAGGCTTTATCTTTTAACTGGGAATTTTAGTGATTTTCATTCAAGGTTATTATTGCTAAGTAAGGACTTACTTTGACACTATTAAATTTCTTCCTTTTTGCTTTGAATCTCTCTATTCTGTTTTTCTTCTCATCTCAACTTTGTGGTTTGTTGAATTACCATAGAAATGAGGCCTGCTTCTTTTTCTTTTTGTGAATCTGCTTTCCTAGTAGAATTAAAACTTTCAGGTGTTTTCATAATAGTAACTACATGTTTTTTCTTCCTAGGTACAGGACTCCCTTAAGTACCTTTTTTGAAGCCAATATGATGAGGAGGAACTCCCTCAGATTTTGTCTTCAAATTTTTTATTTTCTTCTGTTTTGAGGGTTTTCTCTCAGGGTTTTCTCTTTATTTTGGAATATGACATGAAATATTCTAGTCAACCCTAGCCTATTTTCTGCTGAAAATCACTGTTAGATTCATGGAGATGTCTTTAAAAATAACTACATCTTTGCAACTTTACAAGTCTGTCTTTGTCTAGCACATTTGAAAGTTTTATTGCAATATGCCATAGTGAGAATTCTTTCTGTTCATGTGTATCTGAGGCCCAGTGGTTTTCCTATATCTGTATGCTCGTGTCCTTCCAAGATTAAAGACATTTTCCACTGTTACTTCCTTGAACAAAAGGCTACCAAGAAAGATACCACACTTTCTGCCTCATATATGGATGCTTAAAATAGTCAGTGTGAATCTGTAGCTGTGATCAATAAAAGTTAGGAAGGGTAAGGAGAGGAAATATTGAAGGGAGCTTGGACAAGGTGTGCAAGCACAATTTTAACTTTTTCTATAGTTGTTTCTAATGTTTGAATGCACAGCGGGAGGACCACAGTTCATTATAAGCAATTTTATACTTTAAGAGTAATTAAAAAACAGACTTTCAAAACTTACAACCACAAAGTAACAATAAAGAAATGCAAGTACAAATTAGCCTTAATAAAACAGTATACTTTTCATACATGAACAGAGATACTACACTGTATTCTGTAAACATGTACAATTTTTTTTAATCAACATATTTAATGTTTAAAGAGATATAACACTGGTGAGATAGCTCAGTGGACTAAGCACCTTCTTAAGTAAGAGCAATGACCAGGGTTCAATTCCCAGCACCACATGCTCCTCTACCCCACAGTCGCTACCCTGGGCATGCTGACAGCTGGCCTGTACAAAGACAGAGTCTGGGCATGGTGGTACAAGCCTACAATCTCAGCACTTGGGAGGCTGAAAATGAGCTGCGTAGTGAGACCCTGTACCAAATACATTAAATAAATAAATAAATAAATAAAGATAATAACAATAAGATTTATTCATTATACACTGCACCAAGAACATGTATCTCGTATCACACTTGAACCAATAAATGTGTACAATTAAAATAATTTTTAAATATGCATTCATATGAAAGCACACATGTTAATGTTTGAACTTTAACTGATCAAATTCAGAAATAACATTTCTATTTTATCTCCATAGTGCAGCAAGACTCACAGAGCACTCAGCGCATCATATGAGTCCAGTGAGCTGCCAGCATCTGCCATCTTCCACAGGCCTAGATGGATTTCACAAGGATTCCCTCCCTCCAAGCACATACGTCCTCTCCCTTTTGTCCCAGAGAGAGTTCAAGCACTTGCTTCTCCTCACTTTGTTCCAGGATTCATTCCATATCAGCCCCTTCCACTGAAACCTATTAGACAACCTAGACCTTTTCTAGGATACCTAAATCAGCATTTCCTACCAAATCCTTACCTTGCAGAATCTATTGAGGTGCCCAAACTCCAACATCCCCTTTTTCCTGTATATCCTCTTATCCTTCTTTATCTCACCATAAGACCACAAATAAAAATGATCTCCAAAGTTATACCCACTCACACCACAGTACCCACCACTGTCACAGTAGAAACTACCACCCCTTCTGCAGAACCCACCACAACAGCAGCTAGCATCCTTTCTGTAGAACCCACTGAAATAGCAACTACCATCCCTTCTGTGGAGTCCACCACAGCTGTAACTAGCATCCCTTCCATTGAACTTTTGGGCAACACTAATGACTATCCCATACCCTGATCCCACCCCAGCAGTAACAACCAGCCTTTCTTGGAAAGTCACAAGAGAAATCACTGTAGCATCAATAGAACCTACAACACACAATCTAATTACACTGAGCACTGGGACACTTTAAAATTTGGGGATTAAATGTCTTTCTCTTTGGTTCAAAATATAAGAAATTATATTTTCTCAACTGTTTTGAGTTCCTAAAAGAAATAAACTTCAGTGATCTTAATGGAACCAACTTTGATCTAATCAACACTCCAATCAAATAAAAACAATTTGAGGAATAATGTGTATAGTTTGTTGTCATGATAAATACCATGATACCCTGTATTTTACACCTGCCAACAGATGGTATCAGCATCCCAGATAGAAACAGAGACCTTTCTATAGTGAAGAAAGATGATTTATGAGATATTAATAGATGATAGAAAGATAGGTAGGTGATAGAAGATAGATAGATAGATAGATAGATAGATAGATAGATAGATAGATAGATAACTTAAAGTAGGTGAACAATATTTTTATAAAACCAACAAAGGATGTTTAGGAATTGAGAGTATTGCAAAATGCCTCAACATAGTTGGATAAAGAATTATATAACCAGCGTGAAAATTTGAACAGTGGAAGCAAAGCACTCATGCAATTTATAGTTGCAGAAATATAACTAGTGCTAGATAAGACAACCCATACCAGGAAGAAAGAGGGCAGGGGCCCCAACTCTTTACTCTATTTTATCAGTGAAACCTGACAAAAAGTTCACAGGCAAAGGAACCCAACACTTTGTATGGTGGTTGTTATGCCTTGTATGTAGATGCCCTCTTAAAGCTTCATGTGATCATAGTGGGGAATTTCAAAGGTGGTTGTATTAGGGTATGTCAATGTGAACTAAAAGGAGATTAAAAGGGGTAAATCATGGAAGCCTCTTCCTAGGTATGGGTGGCACCAATTAATAGATTTGTAGACTTTTGGGACAAAGGGATAGGAAGGCTTACTCTTGTACTGCTACTCCTGCTACCACAGGAACTGCTGCTGCTCACTATTTGGTTGCTTCCTGCCTTCCTACTACCATGCCATGGACTGTTCCTCCTCTTCAGTTCACCTCTGATATGCCATCCTCCTTTGGAACTGGCCAAGAATGGACTGAAACCTCTACAAACTATGAGCTAAAATATATGTTTCCTTCTTTAACTCTGGGTATCAAGTATTCCATCTTAGCAATAAATAAAAGTAATTTTAGGGCTGGGGAAGTAGCTCAGTGGCATAAGTGCTTGCCTTGCAAGTGCAAGGTCCAGAGTTCAGTTCCCGGTACCACAAACAAATAAAAATAAATAAATA
>NW_004524917.1:1084864-1085427 GCF_000260255.1 Octodon degus
GCACCGACCCGTAACTTACAACAAGTGGCGCGCAACACGGGGCACGGAAGATGACCAGGGGTGAGTTAAGAGAGGCCTGACCATGTGGGAAATGTATGCCCAGAGTAGGCGAGACCAGCAGGAAAAGCTCAGAGTAATGGGGAACTCCGCTTCAGTAGAGAATGAGTATGCTCGTCTTATTTGGATGTTACTCAAAGAAGTGGGGGTAAAGGTGAAACCAAAGAGTTTCAAGGAATTATTTTCCCTTATACATAGGCACTGTTACTGGTTTCAGCCTAAGGGAAAGGCTGCTTTAAACTTAAAAGTTTGGAAACAAGTTATGAGAACGCTGGGTCGTGCTCATCAAAATGAGGAACCAATTCCTCTTCATGTGTGGGCTCTTTGTAGTTTAATTTGCTTAGCCTTGGAGCCATTGCAGTCAGACTTGGAAGAGTCTAAGAAATATTTGCAAAGGTCAGCCTCACTAATATTCCTAAGCCTCAAGAGCAGCTTCCACATACATATGAATCTGCACATGAGATCTTTTTAAGACCTCTGCCTTCCTCACTTTCAAATGCAGAGGC
>NW_004524917.1:1086601-1087626 GCF_000260255.1 Octodon degus
ATACTGAGTGTCAGAAGGCTCTGCATCCCTTAAAGGCACAGGGTGCATCACTGGAAGAGTATATTAAGGCCTGCGCTGATATTGGCTCAGAGCCATACAAAGCTAATTTATTGGCAGCTGCCTTACAGTCTTTTTTTAAACAATCTCATACCAAATGTTTTAATTGTGGAAAAATGGGTCACATGAGAAAAGATTGCAGGAAAGGACAAGATAGTAAGAAAAAAGGAAGTAAGTGTAACAAGACTGCTCCAGGACTTTATCTAAGATGTGGAAAAGGTAAACACTGGACTAATGAATGCTGCTCCAAACCTGATAAGCATGGCCAACCCTTACAGTCTTGGGGAAACTGGAGAATGGGTCCATCATCCAGGGGCTCAGAGATAAATAATACTAAATACCTGCAGTTTCCATTGACCAGCCTGAACTTCAGTCAAACACAGGATCACAGATCTTTTCCATGCAACCCGCAAAAGCGGAAGCACACCTGTAGATCTGATGGCTGCGGAAAATTAGCATTTGCTCCCCGCCTGTGTTTAAAAAATTAAAACTAGAATTTTCAGCCCTATTCCAAAAGATACTGTAGAAAGGAGTAATAATACTGTAAAAAGGAGTAGTATTACCCAAGGTGTATTTGTACATTTGGTAATTATTGATAGTAATATGAAGGAGAAATAGTACTTTGATATCTACTACTAAACCTCTTCAAATTAAAAACTTAACTACTTATTAAAAATAGAAGTCAGCTTCTCTTTATTATGTATATTAGAATGCTTACTGCATTGCCTGACCCTATTGTCAGCAGAAAACAACAAAATTTTGTAAAAAAGGGGTTCTTTTAAATTGCAAACGGTTGGTTCCAAGTGTGGAGGCACTGCCTGGGGGAAGGGACAAACTGAGATCGAGAGGGCCCCGTGCTCCCATCCACTTGCATCCTAGGCTGACCGGGATAGGCATTCACAAGATAGGTTCAGCCGCAGAGGCCTGCGTTCCTGGTGCTCAGTAGGTGGGTCATGACCATGACATGC
>NW_004524917.1:1092853-1105264 GCF_000260255.1 Octodon degus
TCTCACCCACTCGCTGGGCCTGTGCTCTGGGTCTGTTCAGGATCCCGCGGCCTGGGTCGTCTCACTCACTCGCTGAGTAAACAATTTTAAAAAGATACTTTTTAAAGCCTAAAATGATTTATGTTTAAATGACACAGAGGGGCCAGGTAGATGGCACAGTGGAATAAGTGCTTGCTTGGCAAGCGCAAGGGCCTGGGTTCAATCCCTGGTTCAGTAAATAAATAAATAAATCAGAGATATATAACTATAGATACAAAATAAATATGAAATAAAATAAATTTTTAAAACATTAAAGGCACTTTGAAGTATAATACAACAGATAAACATAAGACCATGAGAGAAATGGGCAGAACAAGATGGCTCACTAAAACTCACTGATGATCATCCCTTTGCAGAAACATCAATTTGATAAATATTCAGGCAAAAAATATGCTTTCACAAATACTAAGGAAACAAAGTTAGAGGCCATAATACCTCTATATCTTTGTTACTTTTTTTGTTGCTGAGGCAAAATACACAACACCCAAGGTTAAAACAGAAAAAGTGTACTTTGCTCACTGCTTGTGGCAGTGTCAGTCAGTAGAGTTGAATGAAACCTCTTTTGCTGTGCCAAGACAAGGCAGTGAGCACAGGAGACTTTGGCTTGAAACTTAGTGCCACTCTGGTGATTCCTAACTCTGGGCTACATCACAGCCCTTATCCCCAAGCTTTCCACAGATGGAGACTTTGGAGCAGCCTCATTCACAGGAGGAAGACATGTGGCCCTAGTTTATCAGACTGGGCTTGCCAACATTACATGAGGCTGGCTGTGGTAGTGCTGAACCTCAAGTTCTTTTCTACAGAGGTAGAGGCCTTATTACTACCCTAGTGCTGTGTTGCTCTTGGTGAGCAACAGGAAAAAACAAAATTTGGCAGGACTGGTGGCTGCTAGTGGGGCACAAAAACCTAGCATTGGTTTCTCCACAGGGATCCATGGAGGAGCTGCAGAATCCTATTGTGCTCAACCACAGCTCAATGGCTGTGAAGAGGCATCTAAGCTTACCCTGTCTCTCAAGAGAGACTGGAAGAGATGGACTCCCCTTTCTGAGTACTTCACATGATTTATTTTGAATAGCATCATAGATCCAGATTTAGAACAAGCTTGGATCATCCAGCAGTGCTGAATCAGTAACAACACATCAACAACTAATTCATAGCAAACCTGGACTTAGAATGTCATCTTAAGCTCAAATGGCAGAAGCAGCTATAGAAGCAAAATAAGCCTGCTTAGAGTTTCTGGAATTATATGCACAAACAAAACCAAATTACCCAGACTGAAATAAATACTTAATCCTGCAATGTGGATATTAATGAATTTTTAGTAGCATCTTGATATGTACATTAATGAGTTATTTTCAAAGTTGTGCATTAAACCAAAGCTGGCATTTTGGAAACGTTTATATCAAGTTCCATTTGGCTACTGAAGGACATAAAAATAGAAAGACCTTCCTATGGAAAGTATTTTTCCTTTAAAAAATTAAAAATGTTAATTATTTTGATTTTAAAAAATCCTACAATGTTCTGAAGGCTTTGCACGCAGATAGGCACAGACCACTCAGGAAACCAGAACCTCACTTTACTGGTCACAATAATACACCACAAACTGACTGGATCCCTTCAGCATGTGAGGACACAAAAGTGACTTGGAGATAGCCACATCACAGAAATTTAGCAGACTTCAAAATAATACAAAGAAATGACTCAGTATTCAGAGTAAACAAAAAGATGGATTTTTTTTTCAATTTGCTAAATCAGATAAGCTGAAAAATATACTAAGCAAAGTTTAAAAACATCATAGAAGGTATCAATGATAAGACATAACTGCTCACATGTAATTGTTGAGCTTGAAGACAGACTACTAGAAAATACACAGATGGGGAAGAAATGAAGAAGAATGAGAAAGTTTATGAAATTTGGAGCATCATTAAAAGCACAATTTCATTTATGGGGAGCAAAAGAATTACATCTGGATGCCACAAAGCTATAAATTTTATTTAACCAAAGAATATCACAAAATTTTTCAAACCTGGGTGTGGGCAGCCGGAACACAGAGAATGGAGTAGTGAGTCCCTGGAGAAGTTGCCAAAATGATGCCCAGACCAGTTATACTGCTGAAAGAGGGGACTGACAGCTCCCAAGGCATCCCTCATCTTGACAGTGGCATCAGCACCTGCCATGTGATTTCTGAGGCTGTAAGAACCACCCTCAGTCCCTGTGGCATGGACAAGCTTATTGTAAATGGCTGAGGCAAAGCAACAAGTTCTAATGATAGGACCACAATTTTGAAACTTCTCAATGTCATCCATCCTGCAGCAAAGACTTTAGTGGACATTGCTAAGTCTCAAGATGCTGAGGTTGGTGATGGCACCACCTCTGTGACACTGCTGGCTACAGGGTTTCTGAAGCAGGTGAAACCCTATGTGGAGGAACATTTGCACCCCTAGATCATCACCCAAGCTTTCCACCCAGTTGGCAATTAACAAGATCAAGGAGATCACTGTGGCTGTGAGGAAACAAGCTAAAGTGGAGCAGAGGAAGCTGCTGGAGAAGTGTGCCATGATGGCTCTGAGCTCCCAGCTCATCTCCCAGCAGAAAGCCTTCTTTGGTAAGGTGGTAGTTGATGCTGTGATGATGCTAGATGATTTGCTGCAGCTTAAGATGATTGGAATCAAGAAGGTACAGGGTGGAGCCTTAGAGGAGTCTCAGCTGGTGGCTGGTGTTGCATTCAAGAAGACTTTCTCTTACACTAAATTTGAAATGCAATCTAAAGAGTACAATAACCCCACAATTGCTTTATTAAATGTTGAACTCAAGCTGAAGAAAGACAATGCTGAAATCAGAGTCCACATAGTAGAGGATTATCAGGCAATTGGTGATGCTGACTGGAACAGTCTGTGTGACAAGTTAGAGAAGATCTATAATTCTGGAGTCAAAGTTGTTTTGTCCAAACTCCCTACTGGGGATGTGGCCACCCAGTACTTCACTGATAGGGACATGTTCTGTGCCAGCTTTGTGCCTGAGGAGGATTTGAAGAGGACAATGATGGCCTGCAGAGGCTCAATCCAGACCAACGTGAGTGCTCTATCAGCAGATGTGCTGGGCTGCTGCCAGCTGTTCAAATAGACCCAGATTGGATGTGAAAGGTACAATTTCTTCACTGGCTGCCCCAAGGCTAAGACTTGCACCTTCATCCTCCATGGTGGAGCTGAGCAGTTCATGGAGGAGACAGAGCAGTCTCTGCATGACGCCATCATGACTGTCAGGAGGGCCATCAAGAATGTTTCAGTGGTGGCTGGTGTTGGAGCCATCGAGATGGAGCTCTCTAAGTACCTTCAGGATTACTCAAGGACTATCCCAGGAAAACAACAGCTACTGATTGAGGCATATGCTAAGGCCTTGTAGATTATCCCACTCCAGCTATGTGACAATGCTGGCTTTGATGCCACAAGCATCCTGAACAAACTATAGGCTTGGCATGCCCAGGATGGCATGTGGTATGGGGTAGACATCAACAACGAGAACATTACTGACAACTTCAAAGCTTTCATGTCAGAGCCAGCTATGGTGCGGATCAATGCCCTGACAGCAGCCTCTGATGCTGCATGCCTGGTCGTGTCTGTTAATGAGACTATCAGGAACCCTTGCTCCACAGTGGATACTCCTCCAGCAGAGGGCCGGGGCCAGGGCTGCCTTCTGTGCGATCCCACCCATCACACTGGCTGACAGCTGGCTGCAGGTATGCTTGTCCTCCCTGGCTTGGCTCATTGGTATTATGAAGAAGTGGTAATAATTGGTCTGTTCTGTTCTCACTGGAGGTTATGTAAATAAAATTTAAGACTTAGAAAAAAATTTTTCAAACTATAAAAGGACACAAGTATCCAGGTACAGAATGGTCACAAGTAACCAGTCATATTTAATTCTACTCCAAAAGATAGTAAACTTAAGGCCAAAAAGAGAAAGAAAACAGAAAATTTTCAAGGCAACAATAAGGAAAGGAAACCACGAAGACATAAGTGTGTTACAGTTTGCCCGACAGAATGTTTCTTTCTTCCTTTTTTTTTTTTTTTTTTTTTTTTTTTTTTTGCGGAACCAAGGATTGAACTCAGGCCCTTGTCCTTGCCAAGGAAGTGCTTATTCCCCTGAGCCATCTCCCCAGCCTCTGAAAAAATGTTTCTCAGCAGAAGTCCTTACAGGCTAGAAGGCATCACACTTTTTCTAGGATGAACTTTGTTAGTCCTTAGTTCCATTCAGATATGGTGTTAATCATTTTTTTAACAACATGCACACATGCTCTTAGGGAAAAAATAGAAAGCTGGAGAGTAGAAAGAGAAGTTGAATTTCTCTCTTGTGAACTTTGGAAGGTTAAATTTTGAAGGCTTATATTTGAAATTTCCCTGTTTAATTTTGAGCATTATCAGTTTTTATAATTTAGTGTTCTGTAGTCCTTGGAATATTCTACTTTGGACAGAATACTATCTGCAGCTGAAAAGAACATATATTCTGCTATTGGTTGGAACACTAGATTTGGTTTAACTCTGTTATTTCTTGTTGATTTGTTTCTTTAGTTTATCAGTCTATTTGTGATAATGGGGCACTGAGATTCCCCCATTATAATTGTAGTGATGTTTATTTGATCTTCTATATCCATTAGAGTTTGTTTAAGTTGGCTGCACCACAGTTTATGTGTTTGTAATCATTATCACTTTCTGTTGAACAGCACCATTAACAAAAATTATATGTCCTTTATTTGTCTCTTTCAATCAGCTTTTGCTTGAAGTCCACTTCGTGTGAAAATGAAATGGCTACTTCTGCTTATTTTGGGTTTCACCTTTATATGGAATAATGTTTTCTGCCTTTTGATTTTTTTTTTTGTCCATGTTAACTTTTTGTTGAATGTTTCTTTTATACAACACATTGGATTTTCTTTTTTGATCTTTTTGCTAATCTGTATCTTTTGATTCATGAATTAAGTCCATTTACATTGATAATTATAATCAATAGGCACTGAATTATGCTTGTCATTGTATTATTGTTGCCGTTTTTTTTTTCTTTTTCTTCTACTTAATATCCCTACCTGACCTATTCATTTTGTTGGATCTTTTGACATTGTTAGCTTCAACTTCTTCTAAGACAACCTTGAGAAATTTTGAAGTGTTATTTGGTGCTCATTAATTTCTTTAGGTTTTCTTTATCATGGAAGTATCTTATTTCCCCATCAATTTTGAAAGATAACTTGGTAGGATATATAAAAGTCTGGATTAGAAGCTTTTTTATGAATTCAACAAGCTTCATTCCATGCATGCTCTCTTTACCTTTAGTGTTTGTGTTAAGAAAACTTACAATTCTGATATATTTTTCTTTTATGTGGTTCATTTCTTCTCATTGATCTTTTTGTTTGTTTGTTTATTTGTTTGTTTGTTTGTTTTTTATGAGCAGAATATATTTATTGAGAGAAAGAAAGCTCCTGTCCCAAGAGAGGGACAGGAGGGGGGCCCGAGTGGGTAGTTCCCCCCAGGAAGTTGTCTCTTGCAGGGACTTTCATAGAGGAAAATCATGTGGTGAGGCAGGTCTAAGGTGGTGGAGAAGACATGGGAACTTGTTTAGTTGGGCATGAGGTGGGACCAAACTATGCTCAACCAATGAGATTACAAACACCATTGCTCAGGTAAAATTGACTAAATCCAGTATCAAATGGGAAAGCGAGTCAGGAGTCACATAGCAATCAGGCACAAATACAGAACAGGGTCTCTTCCTGTTGGGGGTTGGGCTAGTGACTCATTTGGGCTCTTTCAAGTTGATTGATACTATTTAGGATATCAATCCCTCATGCCCATCCCTAGGGAAGTATGTAGCTGTGCTTCCTCTTTTTGTCTTAGTCTTTAGGTGTGGCCCATATGGGAGTGTCTGTTTCTTCCATGTTGCAAAGTCACCTTGTCTTCCATCTTGTCTCCTTGAGGGTCTGGCCCTGTCTGACTGCCTATAATATTTCTGTCTAACTCGGCTGCCTGCAACATTCCCCCCTCTGAAGAAGTAACCTGAACTGCCACGAGGGAAATATGGGCAATGACTGCTTGCTTCTTCAAGCTGAAATGGGTCATAGTTGTTGACCGGCAGTCAGATATATTCTTCAGAGGTTCTATCTAAAGGCCCTCAATAGACACCACACATTTTCATTACAGCTTTGAATCTGAAGACAAAGGCAAAGAAACTATTAAACATACATTGGCCAAATAAAAACACTAGTCAGAACATTTTTTTAGGTCCATTAGCAGAGAACTCTTAAATGTGGGATTTAATCCTTTTATCTTCCATTGCTATTGGGTACTGTCTCAAACAAACTGTCCTTTCCTGTTATTACTGGAAAACATGAGTTACCAGGCATAGGGAAAGCAATATTTTCCCATTTGCAAGTGGGCCACTGGCTGGGTAACTACTGACAAATCTGTATAAGCAATCTATTGAAAATTTAACAGGATTTCTCCTTATATTGGCAGTTAACATGTGTTCACTCAGACTGAGAGGGAAGACACATGACCACTTCAATCTGAAACTTCCTCTGACTCCATCATAAACACTTTCTTTTTCCTTCTCTAACAGCTGTGGACATTTACCTTCTTTCCTGTAGGCTGCTAGTATCCCCGTTCTTATTTTCCATCTACAATTCCATTTTGTATCCTTTTTTACTATGAAACACCTCAACTCAGACAAATTTATTCCTGCAAACCCTTTTAACTTTTATAGCTTGTGTCAGAAATCTGGGGCTCACTGAGAAAGATAAAACTTTTTGGTTTTAGATTTTACCTGTATGGTTACCTGGGTTTTGGTATCTTCTAGAAATAGCAACTTATCTGAAAGATTAGAACATATATAATCAAAGCATGGATATTCAAGCTAACAGGTATATTTATAACCCTTTTTGAGACCTAGCAATCATAACTCACTAGCTCTTAGACCCCTTTATTCATGGAGTCTTACAGTGTAGTATAAGTCCCTCTAGCTTTAGTTAAAGCAGAAGGGCTTTCTTTTTTTTTTTTTTTTTTCTCCGAATGCCTTCAGGGCAGGTTTGGCTGGCTTGAGTTGTGGGGATCAAACCACAGCAACCTGAGCCTCACTGCTTTATTGAAGCAGCCACTTAAAGAACTGAGCTAAGGGGCAGGCCCCCCTCTAGCTTTAGTTAAGAGAGGTCACACATGTATTAACTATCAACACGAAATACAGGAGTTATATTAAAAATCAACCAGGCTTACATACTCATCATGAAGTACAAAGCATTTAGTCACATTAAACTAATGTCCCATTCAGTGTTTTGGATATGGCCCCCATGGTAAGCAAGGGGCACTGCCAATAGATTTTTCCTTTCAACACTGTGGCTCTGAGTTTTACATCACAAGTACAATGCCTGACTCTATCTATAGGTCCAAAGCTATTGGACACTGCATAAGCCAGTTTCTTTACAACATTTTTACACTGACAGGTTGTTATCTGTCCTTGGGAACCTGTTTTAACTAGTGAAATACTTTAAATCTTCCACATGAACAACAATAGATTACATTTGTAAAATATCAGTCTCAGCATCATCATTTAGTAAACAACCTGAATATATTGCATTACCTCAGTTATAGCTAAAACAATATATCTTCTAAAGTCTGTTTCTATTGAGATACAATGACTGGAAGGAAAGTTAGAGTTGGAGAAGGACAAAAAGACCTGTGGCAATGTCTAGCAATAAATAGACTGGGTTTCTTTTCCCTCCTATAGTCATGATTACTCAGGGCTCCTCTGTGGAGACGGCAGGTAGAGGTAAGTCTGGCCAGAGGGAAGAGGCAGTCCCAGGGCCCTTCAGTCCTACTGGACCACCTGCAAAGCTGAGTCTGAGCTCTGGGGCCTCTGCCTCAGAGTGCAGTCTCACTTTTAGTGGCTGCCTTGGCAGTCAGGGCTCTCCATCGATGTTTAAGATCTTGTTCTTGTGCTATATTTCTGAAATATTAATTATTTGGTGGTGTAGAGTGATTTTTCTCTGATCATAACTATTTGAAGTTCTACATGCTACATTTATCTACATGTTAAATTCTTTTTCCAGGTCTAGAAAGTCTTTTGCTATTATTTGTGTAAAAAGTTTTTTTTGTTTGTTTTTGCCTTTTATCTTTTTTAATGTCCTTTGTGCTGTCTTTTGATTTTTTTTTACTAACTCAATTAGTCTTATATTAGACTTCTTTGAATCATGTGGGAGCGTCTGGATCCATTTCTTATTTTTAAGATTTTTCCATTGTTTTTAAGATATTTCTTATTGATTGACCAGCAGGCACAGCCATGTCCACCAGATCAGACAGTGTCTTCACATTGGTCTCTTCTGCTCCCCATGTTTTCAGTCCTTGGAATCTCTGTTTGGAATTGTCTTATGTACTCCAATTCTTTTCTGTTCTGGGCATTCATGTCTTGCATTTCTTTCTTTAGCTCCATGAGCTGTTTGTTAGCATCTTCACTAGTACTGCCAATCATTTATCTCATTATAGTCACTGGTTAGTTATATTCAGTTAGTTATAGTTTGGAGATATATATATATATATATATATATATATATATCTTAAATTTTCCATCCACCTTTTTTTAGCTCCATTGGTACCATTTTATTGCTATCTGCTGTATAGCTTATGATTTCCTTTCCCTTGTATTTTTCTCTTTACTAATTTAGGGGGAGTAAGCTGTTTAGGGAGCCATTTTATTTATCTGTCTTCTCATGTTTCTGGTTTGGGGAAAGATTTATTTTGTTTAGCTTTGCTTTGGGGGTGTTGTGCTGGGGTTTGCAGATTCTTCGTCCCAGTGCCCTGTTCTCTCAAGTGAGCCACAATATTACTCATGGGTTCTTCCCCAATAATCCACCTATCAGCATAGAGAAAAAAAGTTGCCAGTCACTACTGTGTTAGCTTGTCTGTGGTAAAATAAATAAATAAATAAATATTAAGCAACAATAAATACAAGAAATGTCAACTGGAGGCCATTATCAAGAAGTTAGCCACCTCCTGTGGGCAGGCACATGGACCGGCTGAAGACTAAGGAGAGCAGGGTCGTAGGGACCAGAAGGGGACACACTGCAGCTGTAGGTGCAGCCAGGTAGGTAGGAGCGGCCGGCAGGGGGCGGGCTGGGGGCAGGCCCAACAGTACTCTCACCTCTCTTGCTGCAGCAGGGCAGAAACCCTGTGCGCCTCACTGAGCTGAGAGTTAAGAAAAAACCATGGAGAATACTGCAAGCTCAGTGGATGCAAAATCCATTAAAAATTTAGCAACGAATGACAGCTCAATCTGGTACTGATGTAGATGCAGCAAACATCAGAGAAACACCTATGAACTTGAAATACAAAGTGAGAAATAAAAATGATCTTGTCAGCGAAGAAATTATGGAATTGTTGTTCAGTGTTTCTAAAGAAGATCATAGCAAAAGAAACAGCTTTATGTGTGTAATTCTAAATCATGGTGAAGAAGGAACAATTTTTGAAACAAATGAACCTGTTGACCTGAACAGATTAACAAAGTTCTTCAGGGGCAATCTTTGTAGAAGTCTAGCTGGAAAACCCAAACTTTTCATTATTCAGGCTTGCTGAGGTACAGAACTGGACTGTGGCATTGAGACAGACAGTGCTTTTGATGATAACATGGCATGCCAGCACATACCAGTAGAGGCTGACTTTCTGTGTGCATATTCCACAGCTCCAGGTCACTGTTCCTGGAGACATTCAAAGGGTGGATCCCAGTTCATTCAGTCACTGTATGTTTCGCTGAAATTATATACACACAAGCTGGAGTTTATGCACATTCTTACTTGGTTAACTGGAAAGTAGTGACAGAATTTGAGTCCTTTTCCCTTGATTCCACTTTTCATGCAAAGAAACAGATTCCATGTATAGCGTCCATGCTCACAAAAGAACTGTATTTTTATCAGTAAAAAATGGTCAACTTCTTTTAAGTTTGTATGTCAAGTGAGGAAACAATATAAATGGTACTATATTTCCTTCTCTAATTGAATATTTCAGAATCATACCATTTCCCTAGCAAAAGAACCACTATGAAGCTACCTCAAACCCAGAATCTGGTAGTAAAAATTGAATTTAATTAGGAATAAATAAATAAGGATATTGGTATGACCATTATGAAAAAACATTATTGTAATTTTACATTTTTCATAAATAGCAATATTTCATGATGTATGCTGTGATTTTTTAAATAATTATGAGGAAGTTAAACTTTGCAGTAGTGAATTTTAATGAAACTCTCCTACACACTTAAGACTGTGCACTCTAGTTTTTGTAAGACTAAAATTGATGATGTGGACTCATGTTTCTTAGATTTGCAGATCCATAGGCATTTGAACCTTTATTTTATAAATGATGTATGAAAAGGAATCAACTACATTTTTAAAATCAAGATTTTTGTGATGTTTGTTCTGAACATGTATTTCTTCTAGAAAAAAAACATGTCTACTATTGACAAGGAAATAATGTATTTAAGAGAAATTATGAGTAAATTGAATTGGTTCTTTGAAAGCTAACTTGCAATATTACTAAAGAGACAGCATCATAACTATAAAGTGCTAAGATCTACCAGCATGTTTCTTTTCATTTGTTTTTATATAAATCAGATGAAATCTACACACCACCAAAATATCAGAAGATCTGCTAGGTAAAAACCACAAACTATTATTAGGATGCTATGAAGAAGTTCTGTGAAACATACTAAAATATTGTCTGTACAAGAAACAGTAGAATGTATTGCAAGAACAATAAATGGATCTGCTGGACAACCTGTAATTTGCAATATGATTTGAACCTGAGCAAGAAGTGGCTCTGTCCAAATGAGGCAGAGCTACAGGTGCCGCTTTACAAAAGTCCTGTCAGAAGGTTTTTTCAGGAGCATACAGTGTGTGGAAGATACTCCCACTGCATGTGAAAAATCAAACCAAGTGAAAAATTCCTAAAATGGAGTTTTTCTAAAGAGTCACAGACATTGTAACATTCTTCACAATATTCTTTGTAAGCATGTGGTATGATGTTGAAGTTTACAATAAGAGGAAGAATAGTGGTAACATTTTGTACCTTTACCTAAAATAAAAGGACCACAGCACACAGGACTTTAGAAGAATCCAGTCTGAGTCCCTCTTTGCATATGGTAAAACTGCAGGCTGGAGCTCAACCCCAGCAGAGCAGGCTTCCTGGCTCATGGTGGAGTCAGCCATGGCTGGCTGCACCTGTGTGCTTCCTTTTCTTTCAGTCTGACATTTCATGTGAACTTCCTTTTGGCTCAAAGAAAGGAATTTACATTTATAATTGACAACTGTTTGTTTTGATAAGATCTATTAACTTTTCCTAAGTAAATGTAGCATGTAATGATATCCTAAAATGGGTTTTTGTGTGACAATTTTGTAAAAGTTTTTAATTTACATTTTTATTTCCAAACATAAATCCAAACTTAAAAAAAAAAGCAGTTAGCCAATAATAAACACTGGAGGGCCTGTGGGAAATAGGAACCCTTCTCCACTAGTGGTAGGAGTGCAAACTGGTACAACCACTATGGACATCAGTGTGAGTGTTTCTCAAAAAATTAGGATTAGATGTCTCATTCAACCCAGCTACTCCCCTCCCAGGTGTTTTTCCAAATGAACTGAAAACATCATACCACAGTGATTTATGTGCATCCATGTTTATAGCAGTGAAATTTGTCGTAGCTAAATCTTGGAAACAACCCAAATTCCCATCAACTCAGGAATGGATAAAGATGTGGTATTTTTACACAGTGGAGTATAACTCAGCTATAGAAAAAGATAAACTCGAGGCTTTTATAGGTAAATGGATACAACTAGAGACCACACCAGTAAGTGAAATAAATCATACTCAAATGTGCAAACATTGTATTGTCTCACTAGTGTAAGAACCTGAAAGAGTAAATGAATCTGAAAGGTACAACAGATACTGTGAGATAGAAAGAATCTGTTCAAGGGGAATGAAAAAGTGGGATGAGGAAAAGGACAAAAGAAAGAAGGGCAAAAGATATATTTATGTAACATACCAGTTACCTTACATAAATGTACTGCTATTTTCTGTTGGTCATTAAAAGAAGCAGTTAATGCTTTTTTTTCTTCTTTTTAATTTCTCATAACTTTTTTTTTATCAGTTTTATATGTCTATATCTGGTGATTCAAACAACTAATTTGAAGATAGTATTATGCAATACAATAACCATTGTCAAATTCCTATTATTTTGTTTAGTGAAATACTATATTGTTTCCAATGTTTTGTTTTTTTAACATTTTGTATTCTCTTTAAAATGATTTTAGGGGGCTGGAGAGATGGCTCAGTGGTCTAAAGCACCTACTTAGAACAA
>NW_004524917.1:1105604-1128400 GCF_000260255.1 Octodon degus
ACTCTGATTTTATTTATTTATTTATTTATTTATTTATTTATTTGGCACTGGGTCTCACTACACAGCTTGCCTAGTGTTCCTGGACAGCACAGCATGTAGTACTGGGGATCAGCCTCAAGTCCTTGCACTTGCCAGACAGGCAGTTAGACCACTGAGCTATCTCCCCAGACCAGGACTTTGATTTAAATGAAGACAGTTAGGCCTTCTTTATGGTTACCTGTCCTAATTCAGAGCACTAGTTTCTGCTGGATGCTGGCAACAGTGCCATGGTTAAAGGTCTTCTTGAGAGGATTTAAATGCCCCCTGTAGTGATCATTCCCACCAATCCTGGCCTCCACAACAGAATACAGGCCCTGTACCCTACTTGTTCTGTCCCATTTAATCCCAGAAGATCCTCATTTAGCTCTTCCCCTCTCCGACTCGATCCCCCACTTGTGTCTCACCCAGTCTCTATGGAAGGGCAGCACTTTAGTCCTGAAGTCTGACTCTCCTTCTGCATGTTTGGTCCCTTCAGTCAGGTCAATCTGTTGGTTATTAACTCTTTGCTGTAAAGAATCCAGAAGCTGGAGCTGGGGTGCCCAATCCTGGAGTCCTCTGGGCTCAGGAAAGGATACCCAGTGGGCTATGACATCTGTCAGCAGCTGGCAATGGATACATCCTGGATTTTCCAGGCTCAAATGCAGGTCTCTGGTGGGCCATGGCATTGGCTATGAATGTAGAAAGTGTTTACCAGGTGCTCCAGCCTGGGACACAGGTCCCAGATAGGCCACAATGTCAGCTATCAGCAGCCTTCTGTAAGTTGATTTCATAGCCCACAGTAGCAGTCTCCAACCATTTTGACACCAGAAACAGATTCATGGAAGATATTTTTTTTTTCACAAGGGTGGGAGATGGCTTTGGAGAATTCAAAAGTTCACATAACCTCAATAACTAGCATCTGACATTCACTACAGTGTTATTGCTCCTATAAGAATTGATGCCCTGGCTGGCCTGGTAGAAGGCAGAGCTCAGGTAGTAATTCTAGCAGGCAGGAATGACTACAGACACAGATAAAACTTAGCTCACTCACTTACCACTTTCTCTGGTATGGCCCAGTTCCAGCAGGCCAACAGGCTGCATCAAAGATTGAAACCCCTGTCCTACAATTGTACCAATTGTGTTCATTATTTTCAAGAGATATTTGAGTGGAGTTCAGAGTTGGTCCGATGGTTGTGGGTTATTGTTAAACTGAGTGGAGTTCAGGATTTTCTACATTTAAGATGTCCACATCTGAAAACATAAAGCGTCACTTCTCCCTTTGTAATACAATGTATCTTACTACTTCTCCTCACCTAATTCCTTTGACTGGAACCCTCAGCACCATATTAAATAGAAGTGGTGAGAGAGAGTGACCTTGACATGCTCTGATCTTAGAGGGAAAGCAACAGGTTTCCTCTGTTCAGGACTATGGTAGCTGTAGGCTTTTCATGCATTGCCTTTATTAGGTTAATGTGATTTTTTCCATTCACTGTTGAATTCTTGTGATGAAAAGATATTTAATTAAGTCAGATGCTTTTTGTCTGCAGTTATTAATATAATTGTGTGAGTTTTATCATTTATGCTATTAGTGTGGTAGGCTCACTAATCAATTTTACTTTCATTCTTGACCCATCTTTGTTAGCATTGATAAATCCCAGCTGATCACTGTGTTGGTCAGCTTTCCATTAATATATCTTCTGAGAAAGTAAGCTTTAGAAAAGCATTGTATATCCAGAATGGGTTGACCCTGATGCTTTGGAGCCTGTGACACAGAGCTCAAGGTAGGGCAAGCGCACATCTCTTATGGATAGGAGGCAGGAGGGGCATAAAGGGAGAGAAAGGTGACCCACAGTGCTCTTCAAGGACACACCCCAGAGACATAAGACCTCCCATGTGGCCTCATCCCTTTAGCATCCATCCCATTAATTGTCCCAAGTTAGGAAACAAGCCACTAGCATGAGCACAGAGAACATTACAGATCCAAACTCTAGCAATCACAGAAGATCTTTATTTAGCTCTTTTAGTATGCTTTGCATTCAGTGTGCTGGGTTTTTAAGGATTTCTGTGTTTGTATATATGACAGACAGTGGCCTATGGTTTTCTTTACTTATAGTGTCTATCTGGTTTCACTATAAGGATAATGCTAGTCACATAAAATGAGATTGGAAGTACTCTTCTTCAAATTTTTGGATGAGTTTGATGCTTGACACCAATTCTTTCTTTAATGCTTGTTAGAATTTACCAGTGAAGGGCCAGGGAGATGGCTCAGTAGAATAAGCACTTCCCTGGCAAGAGCAAAGACCTGAGCTCAATCCCCAGTTCTGCAAAAAATAAATAAATAAATAGAATTTAGCAGTGAAGCCCTTTGGAATCTTCTTAGTATGACACCTTAAGTACTGATTCAGTCTCCTTACTAATTAGTTCTCTGTTCAGATTTGTTAATTTATTTATTTTTTAACATTTATTTATGTGTGTGTGTGTGTGTGTGTGTGAGAGAGAGAGAGAGAGAGAGAGGCAGCTCAGCCCACTTGGGGCGGGGTTGGCTTGCATGTGGTGCTGAGGGATTGAACCGTGGTCTGCTTTGCCAAGCTTGTTCCAAGTAGGTGCTTTAGACCGCTGAGCCATCTCACCAGCCCCAGATTTGTTTATTTTGTTGTGATTTTGTCTTGTTGTGTACTATGTTTCTAGGTATTTATTCAGACTATTATTATTATTAGGCATAGGCATAATAATTGTTGACATACAATTATTCATAGTAGTCTCATGATCCTCTGTGATTTTGTAGTATCAAATGTAGTAACTCCTTTTTAATTTCTGATTTTATTTAAAGTTTTTCCTTTTCTTAAACTAGGTAATGGTTTGTCACTTTGATTTATTATTTTTTTAAATCAAGAACTTTGAGGAGAAAGACAGGAAAGGTAGTGAGGGAAAGAGATATATCTATGTATATAAGCAGGATGGTTTGTACAACTGTACTGTGGATTTCTGCTGGTATATGGAAAGGAGCAGATAATGCTTAATTTGTTTTGTCTCTTTTTTCAATATTTGACCTTATTCCCTTCTTAATTTCTTATTTGTTTATTTATTCTTCCAATTTCACATGCATATATCTGGTAATACGAATAACTAATTGGAAAACAACACTATGCTATGAAATTCAAATTATGTTAAGCAAAATTCTGTATCACTTGTAACTTTTCTGTTTTAATACTATTTTGTACACTCTTTGAAAAATGAAAAAAATAAAAAATAAAAACCAAGCACTTTCTCCATTTTCTTTTTTGTCACCATTTCACATTTGTTGAACTATTGCTTACTTCCTCTTACTAAATTTTGGTTCTGATTGCTCTTCAATTTCTATTTCTTGGAGGTTTAGTTGGGTTGGGTTTTGTTTTCTTTTGTTCTTGTTTTTGTTACTATTTTGTTTTGTTTTGTTTGTTTGTTTGTTTTTGTTTTTGCACGAGGAATCAAACTCAGGACCTTGCACTTACCAGGCAAGTGTTTATGCTACTGACCTATATCCTGGCCCTAGTTAAGTTTTCCATTAGAGATGTTATAAATTTCCCTCTTACTGTTCTCCTTGCTTCTATAACTTTTTTCCTGTGTGTGTGCAGAGTCTCTCTACACACCTTGGACTCGTAGTGATCCTCTTGATTTCTGTATCCCTAGTGCTGGGTTTATAGGCATGCACCACCACGGCCAGACTTTCCTCTATAACCTAATATGTTATGATTTTATTTTGATTTGGTTTGAGATGTTTTCTAATTTCTCTTTTAAGCTCTTCTTTGAATCATTAGTTTGCTCAAGTATGTATTCTTTTTTTATTTTAAAGAAAAGAAAAATAAACAATAAAAATGGTAAAAAAAATTTTTCAAAACAAAATTGTAGCAGAGAAATAATGATTAGTACATTTCATATTCTCATTTTGATTTTTATTTTTTTAAAAAGACTACAAATTAGAACTAAAATAGAAAAATTTACAAGTGATATAGAATTTCTCTTAAAGTAATATGAATTTCATAGTATTCATGTTGTAATACATAGTATTGTCTTCCAACCACTTATACATATTACCAGATATACGCATGTAAAATTTGAAGAAGAAAAAAATTAAAGGCCTTCTCAGTGTGCCCCAGGGACTGGAGTCAGAATGGCAGGCTTGGGGATCAAAACTCCAGTCCCTATGCCTGCTTACAGTTACTTTAATCTGCTGAGATATTAGGCCAGCCCAAAAGTTGAGAAGGATTTTTTTTTTGGTGGGGGGGTGCTGGCTCAGGCTGCCTTAAGGGCGGGTGTGATAAGGCATGTGGAGCTGGGGATCAAACCATGGTATCTTGCACCTGACTGTGTTTGCATAAGCAGGCACTTAAACAACTGAACTAACTGGCAGACCCCTCTATTGGCTTACTTCTTGATGTTAGCCATTCTTTTCAAGTGAGATGGAATCTCAGTGTTGTTTTAATTTGCATTTCTTGAATGACTAATGACAGTTTTTCGTATATTTATTTGCCATTTGTATTTCTTCCTCTGAGAAGTGTATATGCATCTCAGATGCCCATTTTTGAATTGGGTCTTTGAATTTGGGGGCAGCTGATTTTTTTTTTAATTCTTTATATGTTCTAGACAGAAGGCCTTTGTCAAAGGGATGGTTAGCTATAATTTTTTCCAAGCTTGTGGGTTTTCTTCTTACTCTGTTGGAGATTTGATTTGAACTGCAGAAACTTTTCAAAAAGATAAGATCCCAGTTGTTTATTCTTTGAAGTACTTCTTATGAAGTTTGGTTTTTATACATGAACTCTTTACCTACCCCTATATAGTCAAGATTTCTACCTACATTTTCCTCCAGAAGACTTAGTGTTTCTGTTTTAATATTTAAATCTTTGGTCCATTTTGACTATATCTTTGTGTGCAGTGATAAGCATGGGTCTAGTTTTAGCCTTCAGGATGTGAAAAGCCAGTTTTTCTATCATCATTTATTAAAGAAGCTATCTTGATAATAGCCATTCTTTCTGGAGTGAGTTTTGCGTTGTTTTAATTTGCATGTTTTGAATGACCAATGGTGTTGAACATTTTTTTCATGTATTTACTTGTTATTTTTATTTCCTTATCTCAGAAGTGCATATTCATCTCAGGTACCCATTTTTTTATTGTGACTTTGAAATAAGGGGGTCTGATTTTTTTTTCAATTTTTTATGTGTTCTAAATATAAGTAGTTTGTCTGTGGGATATTAACTAAAATTTTTCTCCATGTTTTGGGTTGTTTTTTCACACTGTTGGTGATTTATTTTGATGTACAAAAGATTACTAGCAGAAAGAAATCCCAGTTGGTGATTCTTTAAAGTGTTTCCCACATAGCATGAGTTTTCATCATGAACTCTTTGCCTACCCTTATGTCTTCAAGAGTTCTACCTACATTTTTCCTTCAGTAGAGTTAGTGTTTCTGGTTTTTTTGACTTTATTTTTTTTAATTTTTTATTTATTTATTTGTGTGTGTGTGTGTGTGTGTGTGTGTCCAGCTCAGCTCACCAGGGGGCAGGCTGGCTGGCATGTGGTGCTGGGGGATAGAACCGCGGTCCCTGTGCTTTGCTGAACTTGTTCTAAGTAGGTGCTTTAGACCACTAAGCCATCTCACCAGCCCCATAGTGTTTCTGTTTTAATATTTAGACCTTTGATCCATTTTCTCTTTAGTTTAATACATGATGATAGACGTAGGTCTATTTTTAGGCTTCAGCATGTGGAAAGCCAGTTTTTCCAGCATCATTTATTAAAAAGACTATCTTTCTTGAAGTGAACATGTTTGTGAAAGAGAAGGTGATTATAATTGGGTCTGAATCTTCTAATCTGTTCCACTAGTCCTTGGGTCTCTCTCTCTCTCTCTCTCTCTCTCTCTCTCTCTCTCTCTCTCTCTCTCTTTCCTTGTTGCTGTATTTTGTTTGTTTGCTTTGTTTTTATTATAGTAGCTTTGTAGTATGATCTCAAGTCAGGGTTTGTGGTGCCTCCTCCTTTGCCTTTGTTGTCTAGGATTGTCTTTGCTGTACTAGGACTCTATGTCTCTTTGGTATTCTAGGTCTCTTCTGATTCCAAATGAATTTTTAGAATGTTTTCTCTAGTTCTGTGAGTTAAGCTAATGAAATTTTGATCAGGGTTGCATTAAATCTGTTTAACAACTTATGGAGCATGGCCATTTTCACAATATTGGTTCTTTCTACCCATAAGCAAGGGATATCTTTTCATTTTTTGATAACCTTTTTGATACCCTTTTTCATAGTAATATAATCTTTAATATATAGATTGTTTACTTCATTTGTTAGATTGATTTGTATTTCATTTTTTGGAACTAGTTTGAAGGATGTGGTTTCACTAATTTCTCTATTGTTGAGTTTATTGTTTGTGTACCGGAATGCTACTGATTTTTGAGTATTAACTTTTTATCCAGCCATTCAACTGAATTTGAATAATTGTAGAAGTCTTTTGGTAGAGTTTTGGGGATCTGATATGTAGAATATCAAGTCCTCTGTGAATAATGATAATTTAACTTCTTTCTTTTTTATCCTTATTCTTTTTATTTCTCTTTCTCTCTTGTCTGATTTCTCTGGCTAATGTTTTGAGAACTATGTTGAAAAAGAGTGGTGATAGTGAACATCTTTTTTTTTTTTCTCCTGATTTTAGAGTAAAAGGTTTAAATTTTTTGTGCATTTAGTTTGATATTGGCCATTGGCTTGTCTTTGATAGCTTTTATCTGATTAACATAAAAACCATCCATTCCACTTTTCCATAGTTTTTTTTTTTATCATGAATGACTGCTGGACTTTGTCAAAAGATATTTCTGTATCCATTGAGATGATAATGTGTTTTTTGTCTTTGGCTCTATTGGTATGGTATATTACATTTATTGATTTGTATATGTTGAACCATCTCTGTATCCCTGGGATAAATCCCACTTGGTCATGGTGTATAATCTTCTTGATGATTTGTTGAATTCTGTTTGCTAGTATTTTATTGAGGATTTTTATATCTATGTTCATTAGCTTGTAGTTCTCTTTTTTGTTTGGGTCTTTCTCTGGTTTTGGAATCAAAGTAGTACTTGCCTCCAGAAATGAGTTAGGGGGTCTTGCTTCACTTTCAATTTTGTTAAAGAGTTTGAAAAGTATTGGTATTAAATCTTCTCTAAATGTCTTGCAGATTTCAACAGTAAATTCATCAGGACCTGGGCTTTTCTTTGTTGTTACATTTTTAAAAATCTTTTTTTTTATTTGTTTGGTACAAGTTCTCACTAAGCAGCTCAGACTAGTCATGATCCACCTGTCTCAACCTACCCAGATCTGAGATTACAGGTGTGCAACACTACTCCCAATTTCCCCAGTTCGGGTGGCCAGCACAGGGTGCCCAGAGTTCTAGGGCCAGCATGGCGTGCAGTACCAGAGATTGAACCAGGGTCCTTGCGCTTCCTAGAAAGGCATTTGGACCACCAAGGTATCTCCCCAGTTCTCATTATTACATTTTTTATTACATTTTCAATACATTAACTGATGTTGCATTATTGAGAATATTTTTTGTTTTCTTGATTCAGCTTTATAATGCATATGTATCAAGGCATCTGTCCATTTCTTCTGTATTTTCCATCCTATGAAAGTGAACATTTTTGAAGTAGGTATTCTTGATCTTAATTTTCACAATCTCTGTAGTGATTTTACCCTTACCTTCAAGAATTTGAGTTTTTTTCATTCCTTTTCTTGATAATGTTGGCTAAGTGTCAATCTATTTTCTTGAAACTCCAATCCCTTAATTCATTCTATTGTTTTCTTGATCTTCATTGTGTTAATTTCTGCTCTGATCTTTATAATTTCCTCCCTTCTATGGGATTTGGGTATATCGTGCTATTATTTTTCTAGTAGCTTCAGGTGTAATATTGGGTTATTTATTTGTGCTCATTGTGTTGTCCTGATGTAAGAATTTACTGTTACAAATTTTCCTCTTAGGAGTGCTTTCACAGCATCCCATAAATTCTAGTAGGTTGTATCTGAATTCTCATTTAGTTGTAGATATTGTTTAATTTCTTCCTTTATTTCATCTATGATCCATTGGTTGTTTAGGAGAGTATTGTTTAATTTTCATATGTTTATAAAATTTTCACAGTTTTTTGCCATCGATTTTTTTTTTGCCATTCATTGCACTCTAGTCAGATAATACACATGGAATAATTTCATTTCTTCTGCATTTACTTAAATATAATCTTTGAACTAGAATATGGTCTATTTTAAAGAATATTTCATGTACAGCTGAGAAGAATATATATTCTGATGATGTTAAGCAGAACAGTCTGAAAACACCCATTAAGTTCATCTTCTCACAAGTTTGGTTCAATTCTGCTGGTTTTTTTTATGATTGTTTTTGTCCATTTCATCTATCTCTTTGTGACAATTTGGTCTCCCAATACAATTGTGTTATCACTTATTTGACTTTTGATGTCTCTTAATAATTGTCTTATATAGTTCGGTACTCTTGTATTTGATGCATATGTATTTCTGATTGTTCTCTCTTCCTCTTGAAGTTTTCTACTAGCAAATATGTAGTGACCTTCTTTACCAATTTTAATCATTTTTAGTTTGAAGTCTACAAAGAAAGTAGCTACCCCTACTTTTTTCTGGGTTCCTATTGCATGGAAGATTGTTTTGTATCCTTTGATTTTTCAGTCTATGAATTCCTTTTTGGGTTAAATGTGTTTCTTGTATACAGCATATTGTTAGACCTTGTTTCTTGATCAACTCTGCCAGTCTGTTTCTCTGTATTAGTGAATTGAGGACATTTATATTTTGATGGTTATAACTCATATTTATTGGCTTATCTTGGCCATGGTATTTTCCTGCTGTTAGTTCCCTACATTTCCCCCCTCTGTTTAATTGCTTCCCATTCCTGGTGGTTTCTTTTTGTTGTTGTTCTTAGAATTTTGGTCATTTTTATCTCTGTATAGAATATTGTTCAGTGCTCTTTGTTTATTTATTTATTTTTTTACAGGGGATACAGGATCTACAGTGTTTCACCATGTAGCTCACACTCGTAGTGACCCTCTTGTTTTCAGCCTCCTCAGCACTGGGCTTACAGGTGCACACCACCACACCCAGTCTCATTCACCATCTCAGCAAGCCCCAGGCACTGCGCTCTGCCAAAACAGGCACTTTAGTCCACTGAGCTATCAGGCAAGCCCAAAATTGAAGAAGGATTATTTTTTTTTAATTTATTTTGGCTAGCTCAGGCTGCTTTAAGGACAAGTCTCGTACAGCTTGTGGAGCTGAGGATTGAACCACAGTCCCCTTGCAGCTGACAGAGATTGCCCAAGCAGGCACTTTAAACAACTGAGCTAACCTGCAAGCCCACTTACTGCTCTTTGTAGCACTGGTTTGATGGTTATAAATCTACCATTGCTATTTGTCCTGAAAGCATCTTATTTCTCCATTAACTTTTTAAATATGTTTTTATGTATTTAGTACAAGTTCTTCAGGGTCTCACGGCACAGATCAGACTTGTACTGTTCCTCCTGTTTTCAGCCTCCCAAGTGCTAGGATTACAGGTGCACGCCACCAAGCCCAATCTCAATAGCTGTCTCAGCATGCCCTGGGGGCAGGACTGGCATCACATGCTGGGGATCAAACCCTGGTCCCTGCATCTAGGTAGGCAGGCATTGTGGTCTGCTAAGCTCTCTGGCCAGTCTTCTCCACTAATTTAGAAAGATAGTTTTTCAAGGTACATCAATCTGGGTTGGAAGTTGTTTTCTTTCAGGACTTGAAATGCTTCACTCTAAGCTCTTCTTGACTTGAGGGTTTGTACAGAGAACTCTGCCATGATTCTGATGGGTGTTCCTTTATAAGTGATCTTTTTCTTTTCTGTAACAACTTTTAATATTCTATTCATGTGCTGAATTTCTGAAATCTTGATTATAATATGTCTTGGTGTAGTCTTATTTTGATCATGACAGTTTGGATATATATATATATATCTTTATCCATGCTTAGGAAGTTTTCTGCCATTACTGCTATGAAGAGATCTTTTTATGTCATTAGTGCTGTTTACAGTTATCTTTTCCTTGCTTCTTCATGTAGCTGTTGGATTCATTTTCCATGATCTCTTGCTATTTTTAAGATTTCTTTCTTTTCATTATAACTAGCTACAATTCTGCCTTCAAGAACTTACATCCTATCCTGTCCTTTGTTTAATCTGTTCATACACTTTCAGTGGAGGGTATTTTTATGTATTTAATACAGGGTCTATAGGGTCTTATTACACAGATCAGACTCATAGTGATCCTGGTGTTTTCAGCCTCCCAAGAGAGGGGATTACAGGTATGTGCCACCATGCCCAGTCTCAATTGCAATCTCAGTGAGCCCCAAGAGTAGGGCCGGCACAGTATACCAGGAATTGAACCCCAGTCCCTGCCTCTGCCCAAGAAGGTGTTTTAATCTACTGAGCTATCTGGCTGGCCCCAGTGGAGATTTTAATCTCTTGGATATCTGTTTGGATGTTTCATGGATTCCATTTCTTTCCTATGCTAGGCACTTTTTGTTTCCAATATTTTTCTAAACTTGTCTATTCTTTTTTCTGTATCTTCTTTAATATTTCTGATTTTAAGCATTATTTTTTCTGTAACTGAGAGATTATTTTCTCCATAGTCTTTTCCACTTGTTTTTTTCACTTCTTCTACTATCATTTCAGAGTATTTCAGTGTTTACTTTCCAATTTCATCTATTTTCTTAAGTTTCAGGATTGTCCTGGGTGGGCTGGGAGTATAGGGTTTTCATTGTGCTTCTGTGTCTTGTCATTTTCTTTCTTTTATTTTGTCTTCTGTGTTGATTGTTACCAGTTTTTTTATGACATCATGCTTTGTCACTATTACTAGGGTTTATTTAGAGGATATCTGTTCTTCAGGAATGTCTTCTAGATGTAGGTCATTTCTTATAGCCATTCTGAGAACCTACATTCCCAGTTTTTAAAGGATGCAAGATTACTTGGCTCAAATCCTCATCTATTGGTATTGGGGTATAGTGACGATTATGACCTCATACAATCACAGTGCTATCATGCAAGGCAGAAAACGTGCTTATGACATGTATGACACCCCAGGTGAAGTAGTACAGTTAGTAATAACAATAGTTTCAAGTACCAATTAACTACTGGTAAACTATGGCAATCATTAACATGTTACCTCTGATCATAGGAGCAAACTCTTAAATTATATAACAAAATCAAACATATATTTTGTACTTATATGCAGTGATTTTCCCCTTAGTCTGGTGATTTTACCCTTCTGTGGAGGACAACAGGTTGGGGACAGGCTACATAGATAGGGGATAAACTAAAGAGTGAGGTCAAATGTAGCAGTATCCAGGCTGGAAATTAAAGGATGATCACTCAATTTTTGGGGAACTGGCAGACACATGAGGAAAAAGAAAGAAATAGAATACAAAAGAGTAGTCAAAAAAGGCAGAGACAATGTTTACTCACATGAAAGTTTAAATTTAAGAAATAGTTGAGAAAAAAAGAGGATTTATAGAAGAGAATAAAAAAAGGTAAGAAACATAAGCATTACAAAAAAGAAGGAAGAAAGAGAAACAGAATGGGAAAAAGAAAAAATGAGACCAGAGAAATAGAGAAGAGAAAAAAGACAAAAATAACTACAGAATACAGAACAAAACAAGAACAACCAGGCAAGAAAGGGATAGCCAATCAATCAGACAAACAAGGGGGAGTGAAAGTAATAAAATACTTCTAGTATTTACAGTTCTGTGATAGTGTCCGTATTTAATTGACAGAAACATGCTGGGTATGGACATGATCTTGGCCTCTGGGTGTGGGGCTCAGACTGTGCTGCTGCTGGTGGAGCTCTCAAGAGCCCAACTGCAGGTTCTTTGCTACTGCTTCAACACTTCCTTGCTGATGCATTGCTGGTCTCACTAATCACTCTGCCCTCCAAAGGTGTGTGTGTGCCCTGGGGCCCAGCTGCTGTGCTGAGTCACAGGTTTTGGATCTCAGTCTCTGGTTAGTCTACTCAACAAAGCATTTGTCTTCACACTCCTCTGGAAGGCTCTGCTGTCCCAGAGCCCCTGGAGGAAGCACAGAATGCACTTTTACTTTCCTCTCAGACCCTGTTGTCCCAGAGATATGAGAATGTGTTCTCTAATTTTCCACATCAAGTTTTCCTTTTCCTATTTTCTATGGTGGCCATAAGAGATCATTAAGGTTTATTTTGTGTTCTAACATTTTATCTGTTCTGGAAAAGAGTATATGTCTTGAGAAGAATGCACATTCTGTTTCTGCTAGTGAAATGTTTTATATGTCTATTGGGTTCATTTGATCTATGGTGTTTTTCATGTGTACTATGTCCTTACTGATTTTCAAGGTCACTCTTAAATCAATTATCAATAATGAAGCATTCATATCTTCTATTATTAGTTTATGTCTATTACTCTCATGTTCTCTCAGCAGTTGCTTTGTGCGTAAATGCGTTCTGATGCTAAGTGCAGGTATCTTTATTATTTTTACATGCTTCTGCTGAATTGACTTCATTACATAATGTCCCTTTATGTCTTTCATGACAGTCACTCTTATCTGATACAAGTAGTCACTTCTTTCTTTTGTCTAGCATTGTTAAGAAATGTCTTTTTCCATCACTCCACTTCAGACCAGGTTGTCTGAATCTGGTCTAAAGTGAATCTCTCATATTCATCGTTCAGTTGGATCTTGTTTTATCCATTGATTCACTCTGTATGTTTTGACTGGAGAGTTTAAGCCCCATTTAATTTAATTGCCAATAGGGAAGGAAGGCTTTTTCATTGTTTTCTGTTAGTCTTGTAGTTCTTGTCTCTCTTCCTTTCTTGTCTTCCTTTCTGTCTCATTGATTTTTGCATTGATATATTATTTTTCCTTTTCCTTTATTTTAAGAAAATCCTTGAGGTATTTATATATAGCTACCTTGGGGTTTACATAGAACACCTTATAGTTTTAACATCATATTTTAAACTGACAACAACTTATGATTTACAATTCGCACAGGTTACACTTCCACTTTTCCCTTTATTATGGTATGTGTTTATTAAACATTTTATGGTTACTTTTAATATTTTTAAAAGCTTATACTAAAAGTAAAACTGACTTACTCACTAATCTTACAGTGTACTATATTTATTTATATACTTGCTTCCAATGGCAATTATTATGACTTTACTTATTGTAGTTCAGAGTCCTTCCATTTCAATTTAAAGAATCCTTTTAGCTTCTTTATTGCATATCAAGCTTTTCTTTATCTGAGCAAGCATTTATCCCACCTTCATTCTGAAAAGACAAGTGCTTTCAGGTATGCTACACTTCACTGTCAATTTTCTTTCTATACTTGGACATGTCAAGTCACATTTCTCTTGAAACTAAAAATTCTTTTTGCCTTTAACAAATAACTATTTGATTCTAAAGTGTTTTTCTATGCATTTCCTTGGATTCATCTAACTTTTCTTTCCCAGATTTGGAAAGTTTTCTGTCATTAAGTTTTTTGGTTTTTTTTTTTTTTTTTTTTTTTTTTTTCAGAACCAGGGATCAAACTCAGGCCCTTGTACTTGCCAGGGAAGTGCTTATTCCACTGAGCCATCTCCTTGGCCCCATGTCATTAATTCTTTGAATAACTTTTCTGGCTTTTCTTCTCTGTCTCCTAGTAAAGCATTTCTCTTGGTGAGCGATGAAGTGTAAGACTTTGTTTGCCTTGTTTGCTCTTTTTCACCTTTTACTATTCTGAATAGATACTTTCTAGTGATCTATCTTCAAGTTCATGGATCCCTTCATCTTTTTGATCTGGTCTGCTGTTGAACCTCTCTGGCAAATTTTTCACTTCACTAAACTATGATCAATACTGATCAAAGAACTAAATTAAAAAACATAAACACAACCTACTAAAAGACAAAATAGCTAAAAATGTTGAAATTACTGGCATAAGTAAGAAATTTCTGAACAGAACCCTGGTTGCACAGGAAGTAGTGCCAAGAATCAGCAGAAGGAATTATTCAAATTTTAAAATTTCTTCACAGCAAAAGAAACAACTAACAGACTGACAGACAGACAACTTACAGAATGAGAAAATATTTTTGAAGCTCTTCCTCAGACAGAAGACTATTATTTAAGTTTTATAAAGAAGTTCAAAAAATTAGATCTCTCCAGAATAAAACCTATTCTTTTCTCATTGAATGATTTACTTACTACTCTTACAGTGAAAAGAAGAGACACATTATAGAAGAAGCAGAAATGGCCAATAAATACATGAAGAAAAGCTCAACATCCCTGGTCATTAGTGAAATACAAATTAAAACAACATTGTGATTCTATCTTATCCAATAAAGAATGGCCACCATCAAGAAAACAAATAGTAACAAATGCTAGCATGTCTGCAGGAAAAAGGGAAAATTTCTATATTGTTGGGGAAATGTAGACTAGCGCATACACTATGGAAATTAGCATGGAGTTTTCTCAAAGGACTAAAACTAGAAATTCCATTTGACTCATCTGTTTTCTTAGTTATGTTCTCAACAGAGTTAGACATCATATTACAGTGACATGTATAGGCCTATATTTATAGAATCACAATTCATAACATCTGTATCATTCCATAAACCTTAGAAATTAAGTTATATGTTCCTCAACAGATGACAGAATCAATAAAATGTGGTTTTTACACACAAAACAATAGTCCTCTGTCATAAAGAAATATAAACTTGACTCATTTGTAGGAAAATGGGGGGGCCTGGGCCTAGCTCAGTCCTTTAAGTGGCTGCTTCCACAAAGCTGTCAGCCTCAGGTTGCTGGAGTTCGAACCTCACAACTCTCCCGCTGGCCAAATGTGCCCTGAAGTCATTCGGGGAACAAAAAAAAAAAGAAAAGAAAAGAAAATGGGTGCACCTTGGGACTATAATGGTGAGTGAAATAAACACAATTTAAATATTGCATGGTTTCTCTTATGTGGGAAACTCGAAGTATAAGTAAAGAGCAAAATAAAATGTAGGTAATATGAAGTAAGAGGTAGATCTTTCCCAAAGGGGGAAAGGATAAGGAGATAGAAGAGAGGGATGAAAACAGGATGGAAGATATGTCCATGTACTAACTCCCCACAAGGAATTTAAAGGTTATATACTGCTCACATATACTAGTAGAAAGATCTGAGGACAAAAATAAGAGATGCCCTTGGGTGTTAAATTTCAGTGGCTTGATATAATGGTTAATCTTAACTGTTAATGAGACTAGAATAAGAGACCCAAAGAAGACAAGCGCTGTACACTTCTGGGTGTGTCTCTGTGGATGTGTCCAGAGATGATTGGCATATAAGCCAAAAAACTCAGGGGAAGACCCACTCTGAACATGGGCTGCACTCTCTACTAGGCTTTCAGTCCAGATAGACTGATGGAGGGATGAAGGAAGAGCTTGGCCTATATATGCAAGCACAATTCTGCTTCAGCAAGTGCAAATTTGCTGTTCTTATCACCTGTGAACATCAAACCTAGCTTTTTCAGCCTTTCAATAAGATTCACATCAACAACTCTCCAGGAATCTTCTAGGCCAAGAAGCCTGGACTGGCACAACCTTTCTCACATGCAGTTAGCCATTGTGAGTTATCCACTATCTGATCCAACAGTTCAACCTACTAAATCCTCTTTATTGTATGTATTATACTGATTCCATTCTACTAGAGAACCCTAGCCAAAGGAGGCACACATTAGCACCAAGCTTAAAGGCATAAAATATTTTTTCCGCTCATTTTCCATTAGCAGAACTAGATCACAAGCAATCAGATACAATGGTGGTGGGAAATTCAGGTTAGCTGAGTTCTCAGAAAATAAAAATGGGCTTAATGAACATCTACCAAATATGTTTTCATGTGTTTACTTTCTGCAGCTCATGGAACTATGTGGTGTGCTTTTGAAACACTTGGTAAATATTTGCATTAGTCCCTATTTGGAAGGTAAATTAAACCTTAATGGGTGCAAAGTTTTCAAAAATAACTTGACATCTTAGTATTAATGAGTGTGGGAAACTAATGACCCAAAAATAATTTATATAGCTTAATCTCATGCCATAAAGTCCACTGGGTTAATGTAGCCCAAAGAATCACAGTGTTCCTCAGTAATCAATAGATGTAAAAATGTCTGCTGGCAAACATCATAACTACCATTCCTTTATGTGAATAAAGATTATCAATCCAAAAGTTACTTTCTCTTCCAATTACATTTCTCCAGTTGCTGACACATACCGCAGACTATAAGAAGCAGTATGTTTCATATAAAACTTGGTCTCATTTCATTCCACTATCATCTTGGGAAAGCCATAAGGCAATAACCAGCAACCAAAAGCTTCACCCATGTTTTGATGTGTACATGAGAAGAAAAATTCCCCTATAAGGTAGGTACCATGAGATTTGCATTTGAGCTAGAATTTTATTTTAACTCAGATCATTTTGCAAAAAAAATTATAATATTGTAGTTTTTGAAAACAGAATATTTTATGATGAAGAAAAAGATTTTGCAAATAAATCTGGTTTTGAAAGGTTTGTAAGGAAAGCTCAGATGAAAAGTAAATTTTCTTTTCAGAAAACCAACAAATTCTAAGAAGTCTAACCTTGGCAGATTTGTAGGAAAAAGAAAGTCACCATATTTATACAGAAAACACATTTGTGGTTTTTGCACACTTGTGCTACTGTGTGACATTAATAAACATCATTATCATGGATATCAATATAATTAGGCTTTTTTGTGTTCTTACTGCACTGAAATTTATATACAGCTACTGTTTGGGATATTGACCTTTTGGTCACCGGAACCTAGCTTTAGAAATTTCTGTGTCCTCTACCATCCTTTGTATACAGCTAACATGAAGAAGTCATGCAACAAATATCTTAAATAATCTAAACAGCAGAGGATTTGGACATTGAGATATTGGAAATGACTGTAATCCTAAAAGGGCCCTATAACTGGAAATTGCATTATAGCTTGCAAAGTACTTTCACATTATTATGTCATGTACTTTCTACAATGACTCCCTGAGAAACATGTGGGGGTTTTCTCCTTTAACATGTAAGAAAATATTTTTCCTCTAGTGGCGAATGGAGTGTGGGAAGACGTTGCTCTTCTTTGCTATCCTACAAATCTGTTCTCTACATGCCCAAGTATCAGATCTGCCAAAAATGTCTGCTCCAGCATCAGAAGCCCACTCCTAACCATAAATATAACAAAATTCTTTATACAATTTTAAGGAAAAAGTACATGTCTGTTTATATGGTGACTTTATTACTTTAAGTGGGTGGCTTCTGGCAGCAGTTTTCCCTTGGGCAGAAAGCTGGAGGGAGGCAGAGTGGGACCAGGCAGGGCTCAGTGTAACTGAGAAGGTGGAGAACAGCAAGTGTTGTGTCAGTGGGGATGCTCCTTAGGCCTTGGACCCCGTCCCTCCCTGGCAAGAAAAACAAAGACCCAACCAGTGTTCCTTCCAAGGAGATGGTATTTTGTAATGTTGTAATGAAAGCAAACAGCACCCTTTCTTATGTAAAATCATGAACACTTTTCATCCTCAGTTTGCAGAATGATTAAAATTATAATTAAAAATGGGAAGCACACTTTTTCAGTTAAATACTTGTATCTTGCAAATGTATCCATCAATGTAGCAGACAGAAATGACCATCTGATCATTTGCAGGGCATACAAGAAAGGATGAAAACATTATTCTTCATTCTTGGACTTTGGTTTCTGATTTTCCCCTTCTTGGTAAGTCCTACCTTATTCTGTTCAAACCATATTTACAACTCACAGGGATACATTTTAAGATTTCATGTCCTACAAGCTCTCTAAGTGCTAGAACTCAAGGCTAGAGAGATGGCTCAATAGAATAAGTGCTTCCGTGGCAAGCGCAAGGGCCTGAGTTCAATCCCTGTTTCTGCCAAAAAAAAAAAAAAAAAAAACCACCAAGTGCTAGAACTTTGGCAGCTCCCCTAACAAAACTGAATGATACCCACATATTGAGCTACTCAATTTTCAACCTGCAGTCCTGTGTTGCTGTATGAGTTAAATTTTTATACCCTGGTGGCTCGCTCTCTTCAAGAAGTAAAGGTATAATGTTCAAGTTTTTTAAAATCCCCCTTCTTTTGTGGCATCTGGACACTATCTTATACTTCTTTTTTCACTATAACCAATTTGCAGTCATTCCTGTATAATACTGGATGAGAAAAATGTCATTCTGAGGTGGTCAGGGTACAGATGACACCAAAGTGCCATGAGCAAAAAAAAACACTTCAGTGAAAGTCTAGTTGCTTTCATTTTCTTTGTCCTTGTTTATTTAAGAGTTTGATTTCTTTTTTTTTTTTTTTAAGAGTTTGGGTTTTAGTAATTTAGAAATTATCTTTCTTCTTGAGTTTCAAGTCTGAATACCATCTCTGTGAAGATTAATAAATGATTTATGTGAGATTCAGAAATAATTATGTAAATCTAGAGAAGGTTTCCACAACTTATAATGCTAAATGGATCAGTAAGCATCCATTTAATCAGTGGATTCATCCATGGATCAGTGACACTTGCAAGTGTCACCTTAACATCTAGTCCTTCTGGTTGCTGCAGTCTTATTGTTGGCACGCATTCACCGTTAGCTTGTTTCAGTTAAGCATTTGGCTTAAAGCATTTCTTTTTTTCACCAAGTGACTACCTTTCCCACATTCACAAGGAGGTAATGTTTTGGTAAACCTTCAATACAAATAATGAGCTAATGTGTATTAAAAATCATACTTATTTCATAAATAATAACAGAATTAAAGCAAACAACTAGACCAATGTAAGTGGCATCTTTATCCTACAGAAAAGTATTTAGTTTGCTTTTAAAGCCAAAATAATCTGATGAATTCTGTAAATTAACAACCAAAGCTACCATCAAGACACAGTAATTTAGGTACTATGAAAAGGAAAGAGTCTGTTCAAAGGGAAGGAAAAACGAGAATGAGGAAAACATCAAAAGAAAGAAAGAACAAAGAAAAAAAATACAGAATATCTTGGATATTTGTACTGCTGATTTCTGCTGATCTACTGAAAAAAGCATCTAATGCTTAATTTAGCAGGCAGGCGCTTAGACCACTGAGCTATCTCCCCAGTCCTACTGTATCTTTTTCAACTCTTTTTTATTTTTAAAAGAGAATACAAAATAGTAACCAAAAATAAAAACAAAGCAACATTCTAATAGTGTTTGTAAATAGGATATCATGTCCGCATCTTGTACAGAAATTAACCACTAGGAAGAATGTATGCAATGTGTTAATTATTGAAACTGTCCTACCAATTTGGTTTGAAACTATCTCATTGCTGTTGGTTTCTCAATAAAATTGTGGGGGAAAAGCAACAACAAAATATTAGAAATGATAGAGAATTACACTAAACAAAATAATAAGAATTTGATGATGGTTGTTGTATTGCATAATGTTGCCTTCAAATTAGTTGTTTAAATTACAAGATATAAGCATAAACCAGGGGTCACACACACCTGTAATCCCAGAGCTGAGGAAGCTGAGACAGAGTAATCACTATGAATCTGAACTGTATAGCAAAACCCTGAATCAAATAAATAAATAATAATAAAAATTTAAAAGATACGGTAATTTATACATTTAATAAAAATTATTAAAAGACATGTAAAGTGAGTGAGAAAAGGACAAGTAGTAGCAAAAGATAATAGTGTGATGAAAGTGGGAAAGAAAAACAGGGAAGGACATGCTGTAACACTCAGCAGCCATAATTACCAACACTTTATGATAACCAAGAAGAGGGGCTCCCAGAGCCATAAAAGTATGAAATCTGCTTCTCAGAGCATCCTTCCAAATATAAGAAGACTTATCTCATTTAAAAATTAGCCACAAACAAAGGGTTGATCTCATGTAAGTTGATGATGGAAGGGTCTTCACCAGAAAGTGGGGGAGTGGGTGGGCAGGTGGGGAAGCAACGGGTGTGTAGTTACGGTTAGGGATGAGAAACTCTTGTGTGCTTTTGCACAGCAGAATGACCACAGGGAAATACACCCTAGTTTCCTATAAAAGTCTGGACCTAAAACAGTAAATAAAATATGTACAAAACAAAACTACCTTATAAAGCAAGAGATAAAGAGAAATATATAAACTTCTGAAAAGCAAATATATAAATTTCTGTTTCAATTACCCAGCCCATATTCCCTTTCTCTTCAATGAGAAATTCATTTGGTGGTAGTTCTTCACCTGATGGGCTGACACAGCCTGTTATGGCTAAGATACTAGTTGTACTAACAATTTGTCTATATTAGGATGATGTGTTTTCTACTGATACATTTTCTATCTCTATAAAAGATGAGAGAGTACAAAGAAAGATTTAAAGGGATGGTGAGAAAGCTCAGTGGGGCCACCAACTGCGCTGGCCCCACCCCCGCACACCCTGAACCCGCTGCCCACTGACACCTGGCATGGTGGCGCATGCCTGCAATCCCACTGGGGAGGGTGAAAATAGGAACATCACTAGAAGTCTGACCTGCATAGTGAGACCCTGTACCAAACACATTTAAAAAAAAAAGGATTTAAGGGGAAAATTCCATAAAAGATATGTCAAGTTAATGAATTAAAAAGTATAAAATGCTATGGAAAGAATTAAAACTCTAAACAGAGAAACAAATTTCTCATAGATTGAAGGATTTATTATTTTGAAGATATTATTCTTCCAAAATCTCAATCAAAAACCCAATGACTTTGTGGAAACTGACAAATCATCAGACTAGGGGTGGCCTGATAGTTCAGCAAACTAAAGTGCCTGCTTAGGCAGCACAGCGGCCAGGGTTCCATCCTTGGTTTGCTGTGCCAACCCTGCCCCCCGAGACACTCACTGAGACTGGACGTGGTGGCATGCACCTGTAATCCCAGCACTTGGAAGACTGAAAACAGGAGGATCTACGAGTCTGATCTACTAAGTGAGACCCTATAGACCCTGTCCTGAGTACAGAAAAAATAAAATCATCAGATTTATAGAGAAATTCAAATATGTAAAAATATTTAAGGATACTCTTGAAGGAAATAAGGAAGAAAAGAAGGAAGGAAGAAAAGAAGGGAGGGAGGGAGGGAGGAAGAGAGACTGGTAGATTATAAAGCCACAATAATTAAAGTACAGATGTGGCAAACATTAAACAGAAACTGCACTGGAACAAAGCCAACATCTAAGAAATGTTTTTAGTAGGTATGTGGACCCTCAGTTTAGAACAAATGTGACATTACAGATCAGTGGGGTCTTATTTCACTAGAGCTACGCAGGTAATCATATATCTAAATCATAAAAATAGTACAATCTTAAATTCATATCATCCTTTCTCCCTCCCAAAAGAAAGAATAATAAATACTAAATTTCAAAGTAAAAGAGTATACACTAAAGTATCTAGAAGATAATAAAATATCTTCAAGATGTTAGTCATATTCACTTATCTAATAAATACATATAACACAATTTAACTTCATTTGTAATCTGAGGAATGTAAATATAAGCTACAGTGAGACACTATTACATTCTTATTAGAATGGCTAAAATTTTAAAAGGCGACAACAGCAAGTGTTGGTGACACTTTAGAGCAACAGAATTTTCATATTTCCACTGGGAGAACAAATTAAAAAATCATTTTGGAAGCATGTATGGCTTGATATAGATATGACATTGCTACATTCCCCAAGAAAAGGAGTGCACATCTACAACTACAAATGTTTACAAGGATATCCACAGTACCATAATTTCTAATAACAAAATACTGAAAGCATCCTAAGGTCTATAAAATGTCAACAGGATAAATTTGTGATAGGATTATAGAAGAGTCTGAATACTGTGCAATGACTTAAAAATTAATTACAATTATACTCAGTAATATGAATGACCTCACAAACATATTGTAGAGGAAAAGAAGCCAGGCACAAACAGATAGATATTGCTTGAATGTATTTATACAAAATTGAAAACCAGATCTAGGTAAGTGTTAAAATGTAGGACAGTTTGAGAAGGAACAATGAATTAAAAATTGGAAAAAGCCAAAGTGGTCTTCTGGAGTAATGTTAACGCGCTGTTCCTGCATCTTTGTTGAGGTTTCATAGATATTTGCCTTCTTAGTCATTGAACTATATGTTGTTTTATGTATATTTTGTTAAAAAAGATATTTCCAAATCTAGATTGTGTTTGACTTATCTGAATTTAATAAATTATTTTATTCATGAACCATATTCTGTTTTCTATTTTTACAGCCTACTGAGAGTATAAACCAAAATACAGCACTCTTTCAACAAAAGAGTCAGCAACATTCTTTTTTCTCTTTCTCAAAATTTAATCCTGTTCCTAAAATTAGGGCTGTTCTTCACCCACTGCCACATAAGTATCATGTGAAGATACACAGATATCATGTGAACACAGGCAAGTATCATATCAATTCATACAGATATGGTGGGAATACACTCAGGTACAATTTCAACTTACACAGGTATCACATGAATACACAGAGGTATCCAGTGAATGTACATAGGTATCACATAAAGATGCGTAGGTATCATGTGAGAATATATAACATATTGAGACATAAATATAGGCCTAGAAAATCTTGTAAGAAGCTATATCTAACACCATCTTTATATAAGATAGTTTGTTTTCACTTAACCAAGATGGCAATCACATTACCATCCACCACCACACAAGAAACTACCACAGAATCTGAAACTGTACAAAGTACCACTGAGCAGGAATCCA
>NW_004524917.1:1128623-1135067 GCF_000260255.1 Octodon degus
CTGAGCAGGAATCCACGCCTGAGGCCACCTCTGAAACTCCAGAAAGTACCACTGAGCAGGAATCCACACCTGAGACCACCTCTGAAAGCAGCACAGAATTTGAAATTACCCCACATCCAGAATTCTTTATGGAACAAAAAGCCACCCCAAATACTTGCATTAAACATAAAACAAGTGAACCTAAAATTAGTCCAATAGTTACTCAAGAAATTGAAATTACCTCAAAGAACACCATCAAACCTGAAGACAAAGAAAACACACAATACTTCGATCATCACTCCCTCCTCGAAACACTATTTCCCAATATAAAGAGTTACTTTGCTTCTAAACTTAAACCATTGCTATCAAGTTTGCTGAGTTAAATATATAGTCATATAAAACCTTGGGCTTTTAATAGAAATGATCTAGAAATGTTTAAAAATCTATTATTTATACTACTACTAGAAAACCAAATCATAAATGTTAAGTATCCATTTATCACTGTTACTAAAGCAAAAATCACTCACAAATTGTGATAATGCCTCTATTCCCTTGCTGTAGGTACCATGAACCAAACTATACTTCTATAATCAAAACAGAGCAACTGCTTTCTGGAAAACTAGATAAATCCCCTGATGGAAACCTGTTGGGCTAAATTTCAAAAATAAAACATTATATATGAGTTACCATTTCAGAATGGTGGGAAGATCATGACACTCTAAGGGAAACCCCTCCGCCCTTCTACTTCGTAGAATAATCCATTCAGCTTAAAGATTTTAAAGTATTCATAAAATATATGAATTCTTTCTTGAGAGATTTTATACTTTTGTACTTTTCCATAGCAGCAATGACAACCAACTTCTCTAGTTATCTCAATAGTATTTGAGAGGTTCATTAAGACTATGAAAAATTAAATAGCTTACAAGAAGAGTTTAATAGCTTCATGACATTCCAATTATGGAAGAAAATGGTTTAAACACATATGATATATTTGTTGATAGGATAAGGTATACTGATTGAAATCACAAATAATATTTTAACCATCTATTTCTCACCGAACTATTGATATTAGTTTTGCTGAAAAATACTACAATGAAAATTTTCATAGTTTGTAAGATGCTAAACAATTTGTCAATGTTTTTCTTTTTTTCTGTGACAGGATCTCACTGCATAGTTCAAGCCAGTCATGAACTCATTATGTAGCTCAGACTGGCCTCAAGCTCTTGACAATCATCCTGCCTTAGCCTCCCAAATCCCGGGATTACAAGCATGTGCCCCATTCCCAGCTGCAATTTGGCAATAATTAACAAATTCAACCTACAAAATTAATCGAGTATGGAAACATGTTTCTCAGAAACACATTACTTTAGTCACTAAAATAATCACTATAAACACTTTTTTACAGATATTCATCAAACTGCAAAGAATCCACTACTAATGTTTCAGACTGTCACCACTCCACCAAAGACTAGCTTTAAATTTTATGTATTTTCAGAATAAATGTTTTTTTCTCTGCTATTATAAGAATATTATTTGAAAATGTATATTCAGGTACTGGAGAGATAGCTCAATGGTCTAAGCACCTGCCTGGCAAGTACAAGGACCTGTGCTCAATGCCCAGTACCACATGCCGTACCAACCCCCAGAACCCCAGGCACTCCAGCCACTGAAATTGAGCATGACGGTGAACATCTGTAATCCCACCACTGAGGAGGCTGAGACAGGAAGATCACTATAAGTCCAAGCTGTGTAGAGAGACCCTGTACCAAATAAATACATAAATGATTTTTTTTTAATTTAAAGAATAAATATTCACTCTGTAGGAAGAGATTAGAAGGTTGTCAGCAAAAAAATGGGACAAAACCCAACAGCTAACACTGTAAAATCATGTCATGTTTATCTGCGGACCATGTACCTGAGGAAAGTATCCTCCCACATACTTAAGAAATGTGCTCCTTCAATTTGAGACATATTAATCACATGTTAATCACATTACTGCATGGTTAAGAAATACTCTACTTACCTTGTCCATTTTCCAGAAACAAAGGCTGAGACCTTGATTGGCCTAGATCCACCAGTCAGCAAAACAGCAATTTTAGGGGCCAGTTTTCCCCAAATATGTGTGCATTTGAAACTCAGGGATCGCAAGAGGGTGCCCCCACGTTGGAGCTTACTCTGAGATTAAGACAGCTCTTCTGCTTGCTCTGCACCTGCTACATTTTAAATAAATTTTCAAATTGTGCCACATCAGTCTTGATGCCCCCATTTTCCACCTTTGCCCACTCCCCCATTTGTCCCTTTCTTCATCCTTCACTTGAATGAAGGACACAAAAAGAAGAGCAGGGTCCTTACAGGGCACCTCTAGCCAACCCCACAAAGATGCCCTGCCAGGCACAATGGTTCTTTTCTTTAAACACTGACAGCTATGCAAGTATTGCTTTTAATTGTTCTCTATACCAATAAGTGTTTTAAAAAGAATTTTCATGTGTGCATGTGTGTAAATCATTTAATACAAAACTTTAAATAATGTATGTTTCCTTTAAGTGACAAAATATCAAACTCTCTAAATATTCTGTGCTACTATAAAACAGTGCAATGAAGTAAATCATCTGTTGTACTTCAACTTTTCTGGGAAAATAAAGAAGAAACCCAGGCCTAGTGTTAGATAAGAAGTAATTTATGTTAACAGAGGATGTGACAAGCCTAGACTCGCAATGTAACAAGGGCAGGACAGCAGCTTCAGAGCCAGGCAGCTCAACATTCCATTGACTTTAACACTCACTGCTACCAGTGAATCCTATACATGTCAGTGTGCACAATGACCCATCATATTGTGATGTTTATAAAACGTAGACCCTGACACAAAGTTGCATTCACTACCTTGGTGTTTTCATAGTAGTGCCTGCAGGGTATTCATTCAATATTAGTAGACTCCCTTCCCTTCGTAGACAGACAAGTAGTGTACACAGCAGCCACATTTGTAGTCCTCCAAATGTAACTTAAGTGGATATAATTTGCACTTTATTCAGATAAATTAAATTACATTTTCCCTAGAAATCTAATAAACAATGAAAGTTTTTAAACTAAAATCTGCTATCCACACAAATCTACATCTCATCTTCACAACCTTTTTAGTACAGTATATAATTTTCTTTTTGTTTTGCTCTGTTTTGTTTTTTATTTAGGACAGGGTCTACAGGGTCTCACTACATAGATCAGACTCCTAGTGATTCTCCTGTTCTCAGCCTCCCAAGTGCTGAGATTACAGGCATGCGCCACCACACCCAGTCTCAATCGCTGTCTCAGGGCACCCCAGGGGAGGGGCCGGCCTGACACAGCTGGGATTGAACCCCAGCCCCTGAGCTCTGCCTCAGCAAGTGCTTTAATCCACTGAGCTATCTGGCCGGCCCTTCTTTTCTTTGTTTTTTATTACATATCTTCATCTACTAAAATATAAACTATTAAAGGCTAGGAACTTATCTGTTCTTGACACTAATATGTCAGAAACACTAGAAAATATTTAGTAATAGATAAATTTTTTTTTCATTTTATTTATTTACTTATTTGATACAGGGTCTTGCTCCGCAGTTCAGACTTGTAATCATCCTCCTGTCTCAGCCTCCCCAGTACTAGGATTGCAGGCATGCACCACCACACCCAGTTTCAGGGCTGGTATGGAATGTGGTACCAGAGTTTAAACTCTGGTTCATGCACTTGCCAGGCAGGTGCTTAGACTGCCAAGCTAGCAGATATTTGTTAAATGTTTAACAACTGAATAAAGATGCCATCTAAAGAAAGTATATGGAGTGATACATGAAGGCAGATTCACACACATTTAAATTTTTTCTCCTTTCTCTTCATTTATTCTATAATATCTATATTTTAATTGACCATGATAAGAATAAAGTTATCACTTTTTATATAGATTAAATTTTATGTAAGTTTTTCTTAACTGTTGAAAATTAAGATGTTGATAATACTAAAAGTTATATGTGTATTTTTTAAAGTTTATTTAATTCTATCTGACCTAGTGTAACTCTAATGACACAATTGTTAATGAATTATAAAAGCAATATAAACATCAGGCCTTAATAAAAGGACTTTATTCTATTCTTTTTTTTCTTATTCTATTCTTGCCCTTGTGTTTATTAAATCTATACCTTTTCATTCTCAACCTAATTAAAATTTTGCTTCACATTAAATTTTATTAAATATATGAGATAAATTGCATAAATTTTTAAGGTCTCCCCAACACTGAAGTTATATGAAGTTTTTAAAAGGTCATTAGAAGGGCCAGGGAGATGGCTCAGTACAATAAGCACTTGCCTGGCAAGCGCAAGGGTCTGAGTTCAAGTCCCGGTTCAAAAAAAAAAAAAAAAAAATCATTAGAGGCGCTTCCATATTTGTTTGGTTTCTGGTTCAGAGAATTGCTGACCACATGAAACTCAGTCATTAGAGGAAAACTGTGGATGGCTGCAGCAATTCATATAGGACTTCATTTAATATTTCAATTTCAGCAACAACTTTGAGACTTATGAGATTAAATGCTTCTTGAATATTTTATCCATTTAAATAGTATAATATTAAATTAAACTTACATTTTAGTAAAAATATCATTTGATACTGTTATTGAAAGGATGATTCTTAGGGTTAGGGTTAGGGTTAGGAAAAAAGAAAAAAAAAGAAAGGATGATTCATATCAAACATATTAAAAACATATTAAAAGTCTAGAACAAAGATGTACAAGGTGTGACTGAAAAATAGTTGTTTAAATTTTTTAATATTGATTACAGTAAACAACATGTTGCCATTAATCCCCTTCAAAATGCTGTCCCTTTGTTTCAAACACACATCCCATCATTCTTGCCACTGCCTGAAGCAGGCCTGGAAGTCCTCTCTCTTGAACATCTTTAGTTGTGCCGTCGTGGCTGCCTTGAATTGATGCAAACATTTACCTTTCACCTTTCTTGGTTATTTTGACTTTAGGACAGCCACAAGTTACTCAGTGCCATGGTAGAGAAGGACACAAGTGATGTTTTCACAAGCCTGTCTTCCCATTAGGTGCACTCAGAAGCATCATTCACTACAGTTTTTATTATATTTTATAATTATTTCTTCCTTGGAATTTGTAATGTATTGTAGAATCTCTAGAAGCTTGCAATTTAATTTTTGACTTTTGGATGTTTTGAGACAGGGTTTTATTAGGTAGTTCCAGCTGGCCTTGAACTCACTACTATAGCCCAGGTAACCTCAAGTTAATGGTGAACTTCCTGCCTCAGCCTCCTCAGTGCTGGGATGATAGATGTGAGCCATCAGATCCAATATAAACACCTAATTTTTAATCTGATAACCTGACATATTATTACAGAAATGAAAGCAAAGTTCTACAGCAGAAAAAAAGTAATTTAAATTGAGGTAACATAGTAACTAGGTGCATACCTATAATATGAATAAATTGTTCAAAAGTTCAGTGTACCACCTTGTGTCTCTCATAAAGAGATAAAATAATTCTCATCCCTTTAAATAAAGGCTGTTTGTTATTTCTTGGGAACAGTCAGACCCATGACTATTAGTAGAAAGTGTTCCTAATTCTTCATAATGTAAGACTTTGTGATACCAATATGAAGGGTGTTGATCCATATCTATATTCAGCCCAGTCCAGAAGCAGGAGAAAACGATGGGTTCGGTTCAATCAGCAATCCATTCCACTGCTCCAGTGCCATCTCAGGCACACTTTTCCCAACTCTGTTCAAACCCACACTGACAGAGCTCCACAGTGCCTCAACATAATTAAGATTTAGCTGCCTTTCTTAAGTACACTGGACCTATCTCATTCAAAGTTACTTGCTCCCTGAAGGCAATTTCTCCAAAGTTACCCACTTTATCTCCCTTTTCAAAATCACTGACAAAAAATCCAATCTCGGAGGCAAGCGCAGAATCCCAAGTTAGATCCCCATTACTGCATGCCACATCAGCCTGACCCCCAGCTGGCCAGGATCCAGGTTTGCTGATGTACATCTGTAATCCCAGCACTAGGGAGGCAGACACAGGAGGATCACTACAAGTCCGAACTGCACAGCGAAACCCTCTATAACAAAACAAAACAAAACAAAACAAATCCAGTCTTATTCAAATAAAGTCAGGGACTGGGGAGATAGCTCAGAGGCATAAACTACCTACCCAACTGGCAAACACAAGGACCCCAGTTCGACCCCTGGCCGGACATCCCCAGGAGCACCCTCAGGCCCTATCAGCCCCGGCACTGGGCGTGGTGGCTCACGCCTCTAATCCCAGAGTTTGAGAGATTCAGAAAGGATTGCTGAGGATTTGAGAGCTGCAAAAGTGAGCACAAGGCCAGCCCGAAAAAAATAAAATTAAAAAATTAGGGTGGCGGCTCGCCGCTGCTCCTGCGCCCTGGGCCGCAGATCCGAGGCTGAGGGGCGGGGGAGGGAAGTGGCGGGGGAG
>NW_004524917.1:1135197-1142448 GCF_000260255.1 Octodon degus
GGCCAAGAAACTGGAGCAACTTGGAGTGTACTCCGCCTGCAAGGTTGAGGAGTCCTGTAACTCTAACGGCTGGAAAAACCCGAACCCTTGTCCCACTCCCCCCAGAGCCGATCTGCAACAGATCTTCCTCAGTCGCATAGAGTCCTGTCTGAGCTGCAACCACACCCTCGCCGCTCAGGTTTCCTGCCTGGAGAATGTGTCAGGAAGGATGAACAGACTGCTTGCAATAGTGTTGGATGTGGAATATCTCTTTACCTGTGTCCACAAGGGAGAAGATGCAGATATCAGACAAGTTTTTCTTTTTCTTTCTTTCTTTTTTTTTAAGCTATTGAGAAAATTTATTTTACAAAGGAAAACCTGTGGTTGAAGGGCCTTTGGAGAAGAAGCCCCGTTTGAAAAGCCTAGTATTGAAAAGGGTGTGAATAACTGTACGGTACAAATTTAGTCATCAGCCACCAAAAGAAAGGTAAACAATAGTTGAGTTGACAAAAATGTTCCTGGGCCTTATGTATCAACTATGGGTGTCTGGAGGCACCATCTCAGGGAACTGCGCTCTCCTCATGATGATATTTCTGGATACAAAGAGAACCACACCAGGTGGCTGTGTTATTGCAACTTGCTCCAGTTCTCTGACAGTCTGCATCCGAATGAGACCACACAGGTGTATGGAAGAACGTTGCTTTTCTCGGTCTTCACTGTCATGAAGTGACAGCCACTGGAACAAGCAAGACAAGGAAAAAAAAAAAAAACCTGCCTCTTGAAAAAACGAACTCTAATCCTCACCCATTTCCCAAAGTTTCTATCCATGTTGGAAGGAGTTTATAGTCAAAACTCTCCTGTTTGAAATCAGGATTTTCTCTGTCTTCCAGAACCAGCTAGCTAGGATTCCAAACAATTATCAGTCCACCTCCTGTGACTGGGACAATTTCATATAATTAAAATTAATCTTCCCTTGAGCAGCCAAATGAAGGCAGCACCAGTCCAGCCTCCTGCAAAGCCTCTTCTGGGCTTGAGGCAAACCCAGGAGAAAAGAGGAAGATGAATGATTCTCATGTTCTGAACGAACCCAGGAGACTCCATGTTATGGGGGATATTCCTATGCAAATGATCAGTGCAGTCATGTCAACTGTCACAGACCCTGCCATGATGATCAGACCAGAGACTAATGTTCTGTCAACACATCCAGCCAGGGATGAGGCAGCAAGGTTAGAGGAGCGCGGGGGTGTGACTGTTTCATGTGGTCAGCAATTCTCTGAACCAGAAACCAAACAAGAAGGTCCTAATGCTGCTGGTGGGCCTTCAGAACATGTTCTTACACCAGCTGCTCTGAATGCCAAAGGAGTACATCAGGTGGCTGGTCTTTGACCTGAAACACAAAACTCTTGCGTTAATTAAAGATGACTGTGTTATTGGTGGTACCTGTTTCCAAATGTTCCCATCTCAAGGATTCACAGAGATTGTTTTCTGTGCTGTCACCTCAAATGAGCAAGTCAAGGGCTATGGAACCCATCTGATGAACCATTTGAAAGAGTATCACATAAAACATGACATCTTGAACTTCCTCACATACACAGATGAATCTGCAATTGGATACTTCAAAAAGCAGAGTTTCTCCAAAGAAATTAAAATACCTAAAACCAAACATGTTGGCTATATCAAGGATTATGAAGGATTCACTTTAATGGGATGTGAGCTAAACCCATGGATTTCATACACATAATTTTCTGTCATCATTAAAATGAAGAAGATTATTTAAAAGCTGACAGAAAGAAAACAGGCCCAGATTCAAAAAGTCTATCCTGGACTTTCATGTTTTAAAGATGGAGTTCAACAGATTTCTGTAGAAAGCATTCCTGGAATTAGAGACACAGGCTGGAAACCAAGAGGAAAAGACAAAAGTAAAGAGCCCGAAGATCCTGACCAGCTTTACAGCACACTGAAGAGCATCCTCCAGCAGGTGAAGATCTGAAAATCATGAGCAAATGCTTCAAGAATAGGTATTATGTATCTAAGAAATTATTCATGGCTGATTTACAATTAGTCTTCACCAATAGCAAAGAGTACAATCCTCCAGAAAGTGAACACTATGAATGTGCCAATATCCCAGAGAAATTCTTTTTCAGTAAAATTAAGGAAGCTAGATTAATTAAAAAGTGATTTCTCTTCCCTTGACTTCTTAGATACTCATCAAACTGTGTGCCTAAAGGAAGGTGGTTTAGTTTTTTAAAAAAGACCTGGACATAATGTGTTCAAGAGACTTGTAATAATTAGCACTTTTGAAAAACAAAAGATCTCTTTTTAGCTTTTCAGATACGTGTTTAAATTGAAGTCATAGCACATTTTTATTTTATGGAATAGATTTTAATCTATTTGCTACTATTATGAAATTTTGTAAGGCATGCCCATTAGCCCACTAGCTCATGATAGGTGATCAGGGGTTTCTTCAAAGCCTGTATGTGAGGAAATTGCACATAATACCAAGATTTGGGGGAATCGAGACAATTTTCAGACCATGAATGTTCCGTTTTTTTTTTCTAATGGAATGTGAGAGTTCATTTTTATTTTATTCTGAAGGACTTTACAGAAGGGATACATAATAAAAAGACCATAAAAGTGAAGTATGTGATGTTTAAAGTCTCCTTGTAGACCTTTTATACATATTTTTAAAAACATGCATCTGGATGAGGTGTTTTGAGCAGTTCTGAAAAATGCAATTCCACAAGATGAATTGCTTTGATTCCTAAGGAAAAGATTTTCAATAATGCTAACTTTTTATAAATCTGATATTTTGATAATTTGTACTAGTACAACAAGTGTAACCACTATTTCCACACAAATGTGTGATATTTATGACTTTGCTTATGCAGGCCATAAGTTCCAAAGGGCAATTTCCCAGTCCATAATGGCATAAACTTGAAAACACTTGAAAATTAACCAACAAGATTTAAGAAGATATCTCTGAAAAATAGTCTTTTCCTAAGGAGCTCTCAAAATAAAGGAGCTCTGGCAATAAAAATACCTACCATAAGCAATTTAGAGGCATCAATACAGAAACTAAATTAAAAATGTAGAAAATGAGAAGGCAGAGGAAGAAAAATGCAACTCCAGAGTTTCAGCTGGCCCAAGGCAAGACTAGGGGGCAGTAAGCTGGAACAATTCAAAAGCCACTCATCTGAACCCTGGATTGGTAACAGTGGAAGTAACAAAACAGATGAATTAATGATCATAATAAAGGATATGGTTAGTAAAACTACAGTAATACAGCTTGTAAAAAACAGAGCCTTCAGAAAATGATGGAAATTGTGAATGCCCAACATAAGAAAAAATGGAATCCATGAAACAATCCAAATATATATCCAGATTAAAATTTCTATTGAAACTATACATAGCAGAATGAATCAAAGTGATGACATAATATAAGATTCATTTACAGTAAGCAATCATGAAAAGAAATATTTCTTAGAAAAGCAGTGAAAGGCCATAAAAATCAACTTCTAGATGATACAAAAAAAAATAACAGAAGGCCAATTAGAATTAATGAAAAAGCAGGAGATAGCACAAATGGTACAAAACCTGTTCACAAATGTAATGGCAGAAAATTTCCCAAGCATGAAACAAAAAATTGGTATGAAATAAAATGAGGCATATAAAATTCCAATTAGCCATGATCAGAAAAATCTATACCAAAGCATATAGTACTCAATATTCCAGAAATTGAGCACAAGAAGAGAATATTAAGAGTGTTGGCCAAATAGCTCAGCAGATTAAAGGGCCTGCAAGCAGGCACAGGGACTGAGAGTTCATTCCCCAGGCCTGCCATGCTGGCCCTGCCCCGAGGCATGCTGAGACAGCGATTGAGACTGGGTGTTGTAGTGTGTACCTGTAATCCTAGCATTTGGGAGGCTGTAAACGGGCAGATCACTATGAGTCTAATCTAGTAGTGAGACCCTAAACACCCTGCAGACCCTTCCTTGAAATATAAATAAATAAATAAATAAATAAATAAATAAAATTTTTAAAAAGAGAATAGTAAAAGCTGTTAGAGGAATAAATAAGTAAACTATAAAGCAAAGCCCACTATAATCAGATCAGACTTTCAACACAAACCTTCAAATCAAAGAGATTTTGAAGTGAAGTATTTCAAGAACTAATAGACGGGGCTGGTGAGATGGCTCAGTGGTCTAAAGCACCTACTTAGAACAAGCTTAGCAAAGCACAGGGACCATAGTTCAATCCCCCAGCACCACATGCCAGCCAGCCCCGTCCCCTGGTGGGCTGAGCTGGCCACACACACACACACACACACACACACACACACAAATAAAATAAAATTAAAATAAATAGCAGTATAAAAAAAAAGAACTAATAGAAAATATCCTCCAACCTAGATGAATGTAATCCACAAGACTATCTTTCAAAACTGGTGGATATCAGCCAGGCCCGCAGCTGGAATGAGAAGCAGTGCCGCCAGAATATGTGGACCAAGAAGGGCTACGACCTGGCCTTCCGCTTCTGCTCCTGCCGCTGTGGGCAGGGCCACCTAAAGAAGGACACAGACTGGTACCAGGTGAAGCGGATGCAGGATGAGAAAAAAAAGAAGTCTGGGTTGGAGAACACAGGGAGGCCCCCAGGGGAGGCTGCAGAGGAGGCAAAAAAAAATGCAGGCCCCTGAACAAACCCCAGAAAAGCTTGAACCATGACCTCCCCCGATGACATTCCATGGATCGGCAGAACTCCCAGGAGAAGGCGGTCAGCACCACTGCCTTTGGTGGCCGCTCCTCTTGTGGTTCCCCTGGTCAGTCCTCACCCACTGGCTACTCAATCCTCTCTCCTGCCCCCTTCAGTGGTCCCCGCTCCTCTAGATACCTTGGGGAATTCTTAAAGAATGCCATCCATCTGGAACCTCATAAAAAGGCCATGGCCGGGGGCCACGTGTTCAGAAATGCCCACTTTGATTATAGTGCTGCTGGATTGTCTGTTCATGGGGGGGGGGACACTTTGACACCCCTGTACAGTTTGTGCGGCAGCTGGACCTCTCTGAGCTCCTCACTCACATCCCCAGGCATAAGCTAAACACTTTCCATGTGCGGATGGAAGACGATGCCCACATGGGCCAGGGCGAGGATCTGCGAAGTTCATTCTTGCAGTCCTCAGTGCCAGCCATAGAAACATTGTAAATTGTGCTCTGTGCCACCGGGCACTTCCTGTCTTCGAACAGTTCCCACTGATGGATGGAACGTTGTTCTAAAGTCCCTCAAGACATGATGAGATTGAATATGATGTTCCTTGTCACCTTCAAGGTATAGGAGTTGATTCACCTTGCCTATTTTCTGTTTGTTAAATCCCAAAAAGCAAATGAGGAGTTGATCTAGTTACATATAATTTAAGCTGATGTGTTTTTGTTCTAGTCAGGTGTTAGATAACATGAATATTTCAGCCTTTCCCATTGAGGTGGTTATGATGTTTGTAGTGATGTCACTATAACAGTATAGTTGGCCCAGTGGGTAATTTTATGTTCTTTTTCTGCTCTAATTTGAAAAGGGCAGTTTTTCATAACTGGGAGGAAATTCAGGAAAATAAATTGCATATATCTTGCTGGAAAAAAAAAAAAAACTGATGGGTACATAAGGTAGTTCTATGAAAAATAACACCTGAAAAAAATTCATGACCACCAAGCCAGCACTCTCAGTTGTTCTAAAGGTTATTCTAGAAAGGGGACTATAATGAGGAATATAATTCCATGAACCCCAGGAGAATGAATGCACCAAGAAAAGGAAGTAACCAAACAGAGGGGAAAAGGGTAAATGTCTTAGTTACTTTTCTCATTACTGAGACAAAATATGTAACACCCGATGTTAAGGGAGGAAAGTTTTATTTAGCTCACAGTTTATATAGGTCTCAGTCCATAAGGCAGGGTGGTCAATGCAAGGTGGTACATGGCAGAGCAGCAACAGTTCAACATGGGAGAAAACAGAAAAAAAAAAAAAAAATGGAGGAAGAAGGAGACATGTTTCTTTACAGCCTACTCACCTTAGGACAGTTGTAGCACTCATGCCATTAATCCTAGCATTGGACTATGAATCAATCATAAACTCTAGACTCACTCACCTCCAAATGGCCTACCCCATATGACTGCCTGAGGCTCTGGGGAAAATCTAGAAATAAACAACAATGAGAATCAACCGCAGGAAAATAACATGACAAGGATAACTCAGTACATATCACTTATAGCCATCAACGTAAATGGTCTCAAGTCACCAATCAAAAGAAATGAATTGACAGAATGGATCAAGAAACAAGATGCGGAGCTGGGGAGATAACTCAATAGAATAAGTGCTTACCTTGCAAGCACAAGGGCCTGAGTTCAATCCCCAGTTCTGCCAAAAAAAAAAAGAAAGAAAGGAAGAAAAGAAACACGATGTAACAATATGCTATAAACAAGAAAGGCATTTAATTCAAAAAGAAATTTATACTAGGTTGTCAGACAGGGCCAGGGCCTCAAGGAAACAATGTGGAAGACAAGGTGACTTCACAACTTGGTAAAGACAGACACTCCATATGGGCCAGATCTAGAGACAAAAGAGAAAACAAATACAGCTACACACTTCCCTAGGGATTGGCATCTGGGATTGATATTCTAAATAGGTATCAATCACTATGAAAGAAACCAAATGAGTCACTAACCCAAACCCCAACAGGAAAAGACCCTGTCCCATATTCATGTCCACTTCCTCATTTGGTCTGGATTTAATCAATTTTACCTGAACAATGGTGCTTGTAATCTCATTGGTTGACCATAGATTTGTTCCATCTCATGCCTACCTAAGCGAGTTTCCCTAGTTTCCACCTTAGACCTGCCTCACTGCATGGTTTTACTCTACAAAAATCCCTGGAAGAGATAGCTTCCTAAGGGCCACCTGCTTGGGACTCCCTTCTGTCCTCTCAGACAGAAGCTTTCTTTCCCCAAGTAAATACATTCTGCTCAAAGAAAGAAAGAGAGAGAAAGGGAGGGAAGAAGGAAGGGAGGAAGGGAGGAAGGGAGGAAGGGAGGAAGGGAGGAAGGGAGGAAGGAAAGAAAGAAATAAGAAAGAAAGAAAGAAAGAAAGAAAGAAAGAAAGAAAGAAAGAAAGAAAGAAAGAAAGGCAGTCTTGGGAGTGGCGAGGCGAGCAGGTCACGTCAGCCATGTCCTCAGGGCGGCGGCTGCGCCCTGGGGTCGGTCCCTAGGCTGTCTGAGGTACAACAAAGTTTGTG
>NW_004524917.1:1142803-1145074 GCF_000260255.1 Octodon degus
TAGATTAAAAACAAGAATAGCTATTCTATTGACATACAAAGTGAACTTCAAGCCAAAACTAATCAAGAGAAAAAAAAGTTCACTATATCCTTGTAAAGGCAGCAATCCTAGAGATGACAATCATAAATATATATGCACCAAATATCAGCATACCCAACTATATAAAACACATGTTAATGAACATGAAAATTAAATAAGCATTAATACATGCTGTCATGGTTTGGGGTTTTACAAGGGAAAACAATACAATACAGGATTCTTAATTATAAGATTATTTTATAATAGTCACCCAAAAAGTCACATATAAAAGAGTGAAGATAATATGTCTACACACTAAAGACCAAAGAATCCAGCTGAGGGTCTGTATCCTATAGTAAAGTATTGCATGGGTCCACCTAAAGGTGTAGAGCCCATAACAATGCCCCCCATGAGTCCAACTGGAGGTCAAAACCCCCAACAATGCCTGATGCAGGCCAGTTTCACATATGTGCATTGGGAAGGCCTAAAGGTCTGTGCTGGAAGCTAGAAAGTCTGTACCATCACTTTAAAGGTTCTGTGGTAACAATCTGAGGGATCTGCACTGGAGCCAAAAATTGGTACTCAAAGAAAGAACCAGAGCTCCCCAAAAGGTACCATAGCCATCCTCAGTGAAAGTGAGATCCCAAGCTCCTTTAATGATGAGAACAGCAGTGCTCTTATCAGGAAAACCACTGCAACAAGCTTTCGTGCACCATCTCCCTCCCCTGGAGCCAAGAAGCCATGCTTAAAGTGAGGACCAAAGCTCCCCAAAAGCTAACCACAGCCATCCTCAGTGACAGTAAGTTCCTGAACTCCTTTGACAATGAGATCAGCTGAGTTCATCAGGAAAGCTAGCATGGCAAGCTCCTCCAGGAAAACCGACAGCTCTGAAATGAATAGACACTTCTCAGATGAAGAAATAAAGAAAACAATACAAGTAGCAAATAAATATATGAAAAAATGTTCAATGTTACTGAGCATTGAAGAGATGCAAATTAAAACTACAACTCTGTCTCACTCCAGAAGCAATAAATATTATCAGGACATCAACCAATAACAAATGCTGCATAGGCTGTGAGGAAAAAGGAACATTTCTTCACTGTTGGTAGGAGTGGAAACACTGTGGAAATCGGTGTAGAGATTCCTGAAAAACGAAATCTGAGGTTCCATTTGACTCAGCTATTCCTCTTCTTGGTATCTTCCTGAAATAATTAAAAGCATCAGAACACAGTGATATATGCACAGCAATGTTTGTAGAACCACAGTTTGTGATAGCTAAATCTTAGAAACATCCCAATTGGCCATCAGCAGATGAATGAGTAAGAAAATGTGGATATTTTATACAATGGAGTACTACTCTGCTATAAAGAACAAACTTGAGACATTTCTAAGTAAATAGATACACCTGGAGACCATACTTTGTAATCTTTTTATTTTTTAAAGAGAGTACAAAATAGTATCAAAACAAAAATTACAAATTACACAGACTCTCACTAAACAAAGTAATATGTATTTCACAGTGTTTGTGGTAATGCATAATGTCTTCATATTAGTTGTTCTTATTACCAGATATATGCATGCAAAATTGGAAGAAAGAAAACATATATAAGAAATTAAGAAAAGAAAAAGAATTGGAAAAAAAAGAAGATAAAACAAATTAAACTTTAGCTGTTCCTTTCCATAAATCAGCAGAAATCCATAGTACAGTTGTCCAAGCCATCCTGCTTACATACATAGATAAATCTCTTTCCCCCACTCCATCTCCTTTCCTTCTCCTCAACTCAGTAAGTCCTTCCTTTTGAATAGGTTCATTCCCTTTTCCTAGTATCTATTGTATCCTTAAGATTTTATTTTTTCTTTCAGGTTCTCACACTAAGGAGACAATATGATGTTTGCACATGTGGGTCTGATTTATTTCACTTAAGAATATGTTCCCTAGTATTATCCATTTACCAATAAAAGCCTAAAATTTATCTTAGGCCATACTCTTAAATGAAATAAATCGTACACATATGTTCAAATATCACATTCTTTCTCTGGTATGAGGAACCAAGAGGGTAAAAGGGCCAAAATATATAACAGGTATGAAGAAGTAGAGAAAAAATGCTCAAATGTGAAGGGAAACAAGGAAGGGGGTAAGGGGATCCAAAGCTTTGTAAATAAAGAGAGAAAGAAGGGTTAAAGGGAGAGGAGCAAAATGGAGAAAAAAGAAAAATTAAAAAGTATCATGTGCAGGTGCAAATTCTCTATAAA
>NW_004524917.1:1145920-1150144 GCF_000260255.1 Octodon degus
TTGTTATATAGGTCTTGCTTTCCCTTGGTCTTAACCATTCAGCAGAAAAGTATAAAAATGAGGTATAAAAAGTAAAGCCATATTAATATGCTGAGCTGTAAAAGGCTCAAGTCAACAACTTCTGACACTGCCAGTCTTGTGGATAACCCACTACTATTATAGGCTACTGGACTACATTGGATTACTGTGTTGAATTCATGCCCCTACAATATATGAATGGCAATGGAATACACATCTCTGACAAAAGTTTAGACAAGACATCATGTCTGCATCTTCTACTAGGAGCAACTACTACAAAGACAACAATATGCAATGTATTAATTATTGTAACTGTGCTACTAAACTGTTTTGAAACTATCTCATTGCTACTTCTTTCTCAATAATTGTTAAAAGAAAAAAAGAGTTCTATAAATACACAACTGAATTACTGAATACAAATGGTATTCCACCACCCTCTTGTGGTGGCCCTCTTGAAGTGCAGATTCTCTTTAGTTTGGGTCTGTTGGCCAAATTGCCTTTCTTGTTTGTTTAGTTTGTTTGTTTGAGGGGTGACTTTTAAAACTTGTAGTCTTTAAAAATCTTAAATCAGGTGATTTAGAGAAAATAATACTGGACATGCAGCATCACAATTTAAGTTGCTGTGATTCAGGATGTCATGTAATCTCACCCTTTTAACTTGCTATATTACTAATGTACAGAAGCATGTACGAAGAGTAAAGATAATTGAGCTAAAACAGAACAACATAGTCATTAAAAGGAGCTTATTGAAACTGCTTCTTATCTAGAGCTTTATTGTGTCAGACTGTCATATTGGTTACCAACAATGGCACAGAGGCAGTAGTGAGTGGCAGACCCTTAAATAATTTTCACATTGAATCTGCTGGAACTCCTCCTCTTCCACAAATCTGTCATTGTTTCTTCAAAACATTTTTTACTACACTCAGCAGGAGGGACAGGAGGCAGCTTGTATCTGGAGTGTGAGGTGCCCAGACCTACAGTGGACCTTGCTGTCTCTGTCTCTTTAACATGAGAGGAAGTGATGCAGAAAGGTGGAAAATGACAGAGCTGCAGATGTTACCAGAGGAGGAGATCCCATCTGGCAGTCTGCCTCTACTCCATCCCCCTGGTGGACTATGAAGAGGAGGAAGCTGCAGAAGTTCAGATTAAAGGTCCATATGTAGATGGGGATCCTGCCTGGGCCCCCAAGAATTATATTGAGAAAGTTGTTGCAATGTATGATTATACAAAAGACAAGGACAATAAGCTATCATTTGTGAAGGGTGCAGTCACCTACATGATAAAGAATGATGATGGCTGATATACAGGAGTCTGCAGTGGAGTGACTAGTCTTCTCTGGGAGCCATGCTGAATCAATCATGCACTACATTGATTTCTTTTGAAGTAGATTGTTGCTCATACTGTGGGACTATTATGGGTGACAGAATTGTCTTAATGTTTTAAAATATGCCTATATTTTCAGGACATACATGTATTGTAATATTTGAATGCCTACCTGTAAGGATAAATCCTTGTGGCAGTTTGTATTTTCCTAGATGCAATTTATACAAGGAGCTGCCCATAAATGATTATGCTTATATACTTACACATTGTTAACTTTATGACCAGCCTAAATATTCGGGGGGAGTGGGGTCCATTTAACTAATGATGATTTAGACTATATCATTACATGTTTGAGTACAACATGGTTACTAATGCTATGTCAGATGAATACTAATATTAAAATGAAAAAACTTAAATGCTAATGCTGGTCATACTTTTTGTTTAGATTCTCTCATTTTTAAAAACTGTTTAAGGCATGAATGAAAATTTATGTATCAAGTGTATTTAAAATTCCAAGATGCTTTCAGTTTGTGTACTGCTTCCTGGAGTACTCATACCAGGTAAGTTGCTAAGGTCTTCATGTGAAACAAACGAAAAGAATTAGCCATAATGCTCTAATTTGTAACTAAGTTTTTTAATGAGTAGATTTGCATTAGAAATTGTTCCATCCATAAATATGTAAGTGAACCAAAGTTTTTTGTCCTTTCCTTCACTGGTTTGCTTTTAAAAATACAAAAACTGGCCGCGGGTGCCCGCGGTGGCGGTGTTGCTGGCACGGGGCCCTCCCGCGGCTGCCCAGGCGTTCCGTTTAGCAACGTACCTCAGAGCGCGAACCTTTCCGATCTGCTTTCTAAAAATATGCAGTTAAGAAATAGATGTCAGCCCTGCAGTCACATTAAGCTAGCCAGTCTTACTTTGCAAATTGAAACAATCACGCCCCTTCACTAAAAGCCTAATTGAAGCCATTGACAAATAGAAGGAAGATTTAATGGACAGAATGAAGAAACAGGTTGGAATATGCAAAACTTTTTTTGTTACATCAGAACCCAACAGGAGATACATCCCACAGAAAGCAAGGGTCTGCAAGGTGTTCAGGGTCTCACTACAACATTGGACTCCTAGTGATATGGCTCGGCGTGCCCCGGGGGCGGGGCCTGGCCAGGGCCAGGAAATCGAACCCAATCCGCTGAGCTATTTGGCCTGCCCTAAGATGTTTCCTTGATATCACTGTAATACCTTTTTTGGTTTTTGGCAGGTTCCAAAACCTGCTTTCTTTTTTCTTCAAAGAGACCAATTTTGTTCATCTCTAATTTTTTTTTAAATGAAAGATCTCGTTATGCAAAAAATAAAAAAATACAAAAGTAAAAATACAAAAACTGACTTATTACAGGATTATGGTTCTATTCTCTCAATATATTAACATGGAAAAAGTTTTCAGCCTTATCTCAATGTCTCCCAATAGTAACGTGGTAGATTACTATTGCCTATTTAAAATCTGAGATAATTATTTATGAGTCAACCTACTGAATTCCTTTTTAAAAGTAACTTTTGAAGCTAGGAAAATGTTTCAAAGTGTGCACATCATTCTGTAGGTAAAACTCTTCAGGAATGCCATGCAGTACTCCAGATTTGCAGTGGACTTTTATACATTGGTTCAAAAAAAGGGATGCAAAAGCATTTTTTACATGTTGTAAAGGCAAATGCAATTAACGTGTGAATAGGCGTTATCTAATGCCACACATGCACTTTGTATGTCTTCTATTAATTTAAGAGAGGATTAGCCAGATGTTTTCTTTTTTTCTCTCTCTTTTATGCATAATTCTTTATTGCTTATCACATTAAAGTAGAGCCTCCAGTGTGGGTTTCTATGTATTGAGGAATTATTTGAATTTCAAATTTCAGCTGTGTACTGGATGTTATAGATTTAAAACAGCATCATGAATGGTGAGACTAGTGCAAAATATTTAGTTCTGAAAATTAAAGACCACTATGAACTGCCACCCATATTTTTTAATGTCAATGTTGTTTGTGGCTTGCCTGTCCCTTGGCTCCACACAAAAAAGAGGAGAAAGAAAAATAAAGCCACTCCCCATCAGGAAGTGTAGATTTGGAGTCAAATAGAGAGCATATATTCTTTACTTATCCTTTTAATATATAAGTTGTGTATATTTTATTTATTTTTTTTTAACATTTGATTTTTTTTTAATTTCTATTTATGTGTGTGTGTGTGTGTGTGTGTGTGTGTGTGTGTGTGTGTGTGTGTGGCCAGCTCAGCCCACCAGGAGGCGGCACTGGCTGGCATGTGGTGCTGGGGGATTGAACCACGGTCCCTGTGCTTTGCCAAGCTTGTTCTAAGTAGGTGCTTTAGACCACTGAGCCATCTCACCAGCCCCAGTTGTGTATATTTTAAAGCAATATAATGGAAGGCTGTTCTTTTAGTTATTTGTCACTATAAATACAAGTGTGATTGTGCCTTCCCTTATTTATGGATGAGCTTCAGACTAGTTCCCTGGAGAAATGGGCAGAGATATGTTGAGAGATATGTATGTGTGGAGTAGGATTCAGGAAATAGGACCCAAGGCAAAAGTGTTCAACTCCATTAACTGCTGGTGCTACAAATAAAGATAATGTTCTTCTTCCTAGAGAGTCAGCAGCAAATCACAGATCTCTCACTTCTACTGCAAACAGCTCAACCCAGCGACACCTGTGTGTTAACTGTGCTTTGCCATATTAAGGAATCATGGAGAGAAGGCACAATGAGCATCTTCCTCATATAGTTGCTCTGGACCAGTAGTGGCAATCCTATGGCATGTGTGCCACAGTGGACTGTTATCTTTGAAAGTGCTAAAAGGTTCACTGTCACTCTCTAGACAAGAGCCACAA
>NW_004524917.1:1156911-1176911 GCF_000260255.1 Octodon degus
GTCTTCACATTCACTTAAACGGTTTTGCAAGCTTGTGATTGAGAGTTTAATTTCCTCTATATCTCTTTGACTCTGCTTCATGCGATCGATTTCTTTCCTGTATTGCTCATTCAAGGAATCCATCATTTTTCTAATCACCTCTATTTTTTTTATCAATATCTTCCTTAGAAGCAGTTAGAAATTCTTTTACTGGAGTTGTCATAATGAGGCATGGAAGTGGCAGAGGCAGACCCACAACACAGATATTGAATTTGTCCATTTTGGCTAACAGCATGTTCACTCACAGAGTGCTCTCTTTTTAGCCTACCCACTCTATGGATTTCACCACTTTGAGGGGTTGGAAAAGGCCTTTCCAAGTCCAGAATATCTAGTCATCTCTCACTCAGTGTAAGCCCAGATGAGTCACTAACCCACCTCCAACAGGAAGAGACACTGTCTCATATTCATACCCACTTGCTACATGACTCACTTCCTCATTTGGTATTGGATTTAATCAATTTTATCTAAATAAGGGTGCCTGTAATCTCATTGGTTTGACCATAGTTTTATCTCAACTTTTATGCCTACCTAAGTGTGTTCCCATGTTGTTCACCACCTTAGACCCGCCTTACTGCACTGTATTACTCTACAAAAATCCCTGGAAGAGAAAGCTTCCTTGGGGACACCCCACTCAGGCCCCCCTCTGTTCCTCTCTTATACAGAAGCTTTCTTTCCCTCAGTAAATATATTCTACTCTTCACTTCCATTTGTTCCTAAAATTCCTTCTTCAATTTTAGAGAACATGAACTTGTCCCAGGTACCTTTCAGGTCAGGAGTTTCATTTCCTCAAAGGAGGATTACTATGAGCCCAAATTGCCTAGTGAGACCCTGTATCAAATAAATAAATAAATAAATAAATACATATTTTAAAAATATTTTAACAATAAAAAAGAAAGTGGCAATGATGATACATGTTCAAATTCTAGAAAGTATCTTGAGAGGGCCCAATGGCAATGTGCCTTTTAGTGTAATAATTTTTTATTTAAACATTCACCATATTTTTCTATCAAACATTATAGACTCATCATAGACTCTCAGTGGGTCACAGAAGAAATCAAGAAAGTAAAAATTCCCTAGAATTGGAGGACAATGTTATTAGAATATATTAGAATCAATGAGCTACAATGAAATCAGTTCTAAAAGGAAAGCTGAAGGGACTGGGGAGATGGCTCAGTAGAATAAGCACTTCGCTGGCAAGCACAAGGGTCTGAGTTCAATCCCCAGTTCCACCCAAAAAATAAATAATAAATAAATAAAAAGAAAGCTGACAGCTGTTGATGTCTATATTAGAAAAACAGGATAATTCTCAATACATAACCCAATGATCCATCACCAGGTCCTAGGAAACTGATAGCAATCAAAATCTAAAACTACTGAAAGGAAAGAAATTATAAAGTTCATAGTTGAAATTAGTGAAATTGAGACCAAAAAATCAATACAAACAATTGATGTATCGAAGAGTTTAATCTTTGAAAGAATGGATAGGATTGATAACTCCTTAGCTAAACTGATCCAAAGAAAGAGAGAAGACCCACATCATAAAATTAGAAATGAAAGAAACAACATTATAACAGATATCACTGAAAGAGGTAGGATTATTAGAAACTACTGTGAAAATGTATATTCCAATAAATCCAAGAACCTGGAAGAAATAAAGAAATTTTTAGATACATATAACATAGCAAAACTGCACACAGAATATATAAAAGCCTTGAATACACCAGTAACAAACAAATCAATTAGTGTAGTAATCAAAATTCTATCAACTAAGAAAGACACAGAAAAAGGCAGCCAGAGGGTCCCATCCCCAGGGCGTACTGAGATGTCAATTGAGACTGGGCATGGTGGTGCCTATAATTCCAGTACTTGGGAAGCTGAAAACAGGAGGATCACTACCTGTCCAATCTCTGTAGTGAGACCCTGTAGACCCTGTACCAAATACAGTTTTAAAAAAAGAAAAAGAAGAAAAAAGAAAAATGCAGAACTTTACGAATTGACCACTAAATTACCCAGAACATCAAGGAACCAACACCAATACTCCACAACCTTTTCCATATAATTGGAAAAGAAAGAAAGTTTCCAAACTCATTCCACGGACCCAACATTGCTCTAACACAAAAACTAGATAAAGACTCAACAACAACAAAAAACCTACAGGCCAACATTCTTGTTAAACATAGATACAAAAATCCTTGACAAGATACATACAAATAAAACTCAAAAAATCATTTTAAAAGATTGTACACTATAAGGCAGACAAGATAGCTTGATGGACTAAGCACTTTACTTAAGCAAGAGCAGGGCCCAGGGTTGGATCCCTGGAACCACATGCCTCACCAGCCCCACTCTTGGGCCTACTGAGCCAGTGATGGAGTTCCGGCATGGTGGTGCATGCCTATAAGCACAGAGCTGGGGAGGCAGAAAACAGGAGGATCACTATAAGCCAGAGCTGCACAGTGAGACCCTGCTCAAAAAAATAATAACAATAAATCATACACCATGACTAAGAATCTTTTATCCCAGAGATACAAGAATGGTTCAGTATATGTAAATCAATTAATGTTATACACCATATATTGAAAAAACTACACAAATCACATGATCATCTCATTGTGTACAAAAAGTATTTAGACAGTTCTCAACATCCCTTCATGATTAAAAATATTGATGGAAACAGTTTGTATAGTATAAGACTCTATTGGTCTCTCAGTATACCCCAGGTAGAAATGGCAGGAGGAATAAAGAGAAGATAGACAAGAAGACAAGAGCTGGATCAGGTGGCCTGTTGCCTGGTTAACAAACAACCCCTCCAACAACAGTAGGGGTTTTCATTTATATCATTGCGAAGTTAGTATCATATGACACAAGGTTGCCTAGCAACTAATAACTGACATTAACTGGACAGGATGCTTTTCTCAGGAATGAGCTAGCTTGACTGCCTTAGGCACTGAGGCCTAGTCCTGCTCTCACACATTTGACCAATTTCCAGGTTCAGTGTCTCCCAACAGTACAGGTAGAATTATCTCAAGCTGATAAAATCCTTAATCTACAGTACTGAAACGGAAAACCCTAAGAGGCTCTAGAGATCAGTATGGCAGACTAGAGGAGTCACATCAGACAAACTCAGGAAGGATCAGCTGAGAAAGACAGTACTTGAAAGATGAAGAGGGACTTTTACCCTCTCTTGAAATAGAAAATTAAGAAGGAAAGCTAATGCCTACAGAAGTCAAACAAATAGGGAATTTTAAAAACAGAAGTGGTGGTGCTGCTTATGTCCCACCCACTATGGGCTGCTCTTCAGTGCCTTGTGTGGGCTGAGGAGATTATGGGGCCACAGTGCTACATGATCAATGACGTAGAGTTTGCCTAATGGGAGTCACATGGAGAGAAAACATTTTCTCAGGCTTTTATAGACAGCCCCTGGAAATACTTTATTTGTCCACCAACTTTACTTTTAATTAAGTATTGGTACATTTTAGGTATACATAATAATAACATTCATTATAGGTAGTTTCTATCTGTACATGATTTAACTTGATTCTTTTACCCATTCCCTAGAGGTTAAATGGAGCTTTAACAGAGCTCAGCCCTTCTCCTCACTTGCAAAAGCTTTGGTTCCACTTTTTCTTTCTTTTTCATTTTTTCTTTTCTCTCCTTCTTTCCCCTTCCCCCTTTCCCCCATCCATGTTCCCTTCCCATTTGAAAATTTTCTTATTTCACAATAGGTATTATATATTATGATTCTTGTTCACACTTTTTCTTTTGCATACAAGAAAAACAATGTGGTATTTATACATGTGTATCCAATTTATTTCACTTAAAAGAATGGCTTCAAGGTGTATCTATTTACTAGAAACAGCTCAAGTTTATCGTTCTTTATGGCAGAGTAGTACTCCATTATATATAAACAAAACCTTCTTTACCCATTTATTAGTTGATGGGCATTTGAAGATGTTTTAAAGATTCACCTACTACTAACTGTGCTGTTATAAACATGAATGTACAGGGCTGGTGAGATGGCTCAGTGGTCTAAAGCACCTACTTAGAACAAGCTTGGCAAAGCACAGGGACCACGGTTCAATCCCCCAGCACCACATGCCAGCCAGCCCCACCCCCTGATGGGCTGAGCTGACCACACATACACACACACACACACACACACACACAAATAAATAAATAAATAAATAAATAAATAAATAAATAAAAATTTAAGAAGAAAAACATTTAAAAAAAACATGAATGTACATACATTGCTGTGGTATATGTTTTTAAGTCTTTCAGGAAGATATCAAGAAAAGAAATAGTTAGGTCAAATGGAACTTCTAGTCCTAGTTTTTTGAGGAATCTGCACACTAATTTCAATAGTGGTTGCACCAGTCTACATTCCCACCAACAATAGGAAAGGGTTCCTTTTTCCTTACAGTGTAACTACTTCAATATGTATCTCTGTTGCCACTAGTAGACAACATGAGCAGACAGAGCTCAGCTCCATATTGATCAGTTTCAGCAAGCCACCAGCAGCCACACAGTAGGGTAGAGGGTGGTCCCAGTGAGCCTACACCCTTATTTCTACTGAAGTTCAGGCTGACCTCTGGCTTTAAGGCTGGAGCCAGACCTGCCCAGTCCACAGCAGTTCACACACCTCCTGTGGTCTTGAACTTGGCTGGTAGCCACTAGGTGAAACCAGCAGCCACTCTGAATCCCAAACTCAGTTGGTCTCTCTCCAAAATGACTCCTGGTCAATCATCTTCTCTAGTGGGAAGTCCCAAGAGAAACAACTCACCAGCCAAAGCAGTCCACTCCACTTCACTGGTGTGTTTCTTCATAGAGGCCTCTGGGGTTATCAGCATTCACTGGGTATCTGGAGGTTCAAGAAGCCCTTCCCATACAATGAATCCAGGCTGAGAGGGAAGAGACCACCTATTTCCTCTTTCTTTATTAAGGTTTCTCTTGTCACTGTTCCTGTTGACTTTGGTTCTTGCTTCAGATCCTTCATAAGTCCCAAGGACCCACTTTTCTCCTTCTCTTGGAGAAACTTTTTCTCTGTTGCTCACCACCACCATCGTCCCAAAAGTCCCCCTCTCCATCAACTTTAAAAGAACATTTTGAAGACACACAAGTTGGGATTGTAGGTTGTTATGTTTTGTATCTAGTTGTCCCCCCAAAGCCTCATGCAGTTGTGGGGTGGCTTCTGGAATTTGTGATTGATTATTGTGGGTGTGGATGTTGCACCTGCCATGGGACAGGTAATTTGCATTATAATGTAAGGAAGGATGACAGGGTATCCGGCTGCCTGAGCTACTGCCCCTCCCTTTGCTCTCTGCTCTTTGCCATCTCCATGAAAGGTTGTTCTCTGCCATGTGCCTCTCTGTTTTGGAGCCACCTGAGTATAAACTGAAATCTCCAGTAACAGTGAGCTAAATAAATCTTTCCTTCCTTCATTTTGAGAGTCATGTATCTGTCCCAGCAACAAGAAAAGAGTAACTGAGATATAGGTTATTATCTTTGTGGTTTAAAACACCTTAATTCCAAGCCCTCTTGGCTTTTCAGATTAGTTTTGTTCTCTTCCATAATTCTAATAGGCTTACATTTATTAATGATTTATTCCTTTTCTCTAACAGCTTTCAAGATTTTGCCCTTGTGTTGGACTTCTAGTATTTTCACTATAATGTAATGTGGATGGGTTGTCTTCCAGTTTGAGGTTCTACACACCTCTCTTAACTGTATATTTATTTATTTTCCTGTATTGGGGAGCTTTCTGCCTTATTTCGATAACGGGTTCTTGTCATTTCTATTGCCTTTCAATTTTTACTTTATTCCAAATAATTGTAGAGAAGTTTTCTTTGCCTCATCTAGTAACCATTAGAACTACTGTTCACATTCTTTTGTTTTTAAGGTACTTTTGGAGTAACTGGTCTTTGAAATCATATTTATCTTTAAATTCTGAAATTCTGCCCCCACACTACAAATATGCCCAGTGTGATTTTTAGTCTCTTCGATTTCTGATTGAAACTTTTCATGGACTCCACTTATTCACTGAACTGATCATTCATATTTTGATTGACTCAGCCAACTTCTTTTTTATTAGTGTCTTCTGAAAGTTCCCAATCATTTTATTACTTCTATTAGTTGTTTAGTTATACCTGCTGAGATCCTGGAGAACATCTCTTTGATCTGTTTTTTAATCTCCTCAAGTATCATTTCTAATAATTTGGGTGTTTTACTTTGCTGTTCTCCCACACCCCCAGTCTTCCCTGAATGGACTTTGTGCAATTTGGGAGTTTGGGGAAGTACTTCATTATTTTGTCTTTTCATATATCCATTGTTTTGGTGGATTTTTCTTTATTTTTGTAATGAGGTTTGTGGGTGCTTATGCTGCACACTTTGTTTTTGATGTGGAAATCTTGGTAGTTAGTCTGGGTGCTTTTGTCATGGTTAACAATAGTTCTTTGTCTCTGCCCCATGACCCACCAAGTCTTTTAATTTAGGATAGGGGAATCCAGTGCAATTGGCCTAACATGCAGTTCTATGTGAATGGTCTACAGTATCAAAATAATCTGGGTGTAGTATAGGCACACAGAAAAATCCCACTAATTACTGCAGTTATGTGACCTTGACAATATCAAGCAGATCTACTACATTAGTGTTACAACAGACAAATGGCATATTAACCTATTGTAAGAACCAATAATGTATCATTTTAACCACACAAATCCATAACTATCATATGAACACTAAGATGACCCAGACTTGACATATAACTAATACATACTGTGACAATTATCTCTATACTAATGGTAGAAAAAATTCAATAGTAACTATGTAGAGTTAATGACCTGAAGATTAATAAAGCTTGAAGATTATACTTTTAAGATATAGGTGGTTAGAAAAGGGCAAACATAAGAAGAAATCTTTGAAAACCAACTGTAAGGAGACCCTAGTAGGATCTGCTAGGGAGGAGAGGGATATTACATAACTAGGTAAAGGTACAGACAACACACATGAGAATGAGAAGATAAAGTAGGAGAAAAAGAAATAATAAGAATAAAAATGATTTAAATGTTAAAGGGAAAAAATTGAAAAAGTAGGGGGAAAGGATTTAAAACAGGAAAAAGGACAAATGAAAATCCCTCAAACTCCCATGAACAAACCAGTAGAGAAGAGGAAAGAGGAAAAAAGACTCCAAAAAGGATTCGCTCTGCATTTTTGAATGAGTGACCTTTTTGTGTGTGGGCTCAGCAATTTCAGAGTCTAACAATTCTTGTTTTTCCCACTTGTCCTTAAAGCCATTCCAAGGGCCTCTCCCCTTACACAGCTGTGGCAGTGTCCAAGCTGTGATGTGTCTCTGTTCAGCAGTGAGGGAGGTACTCAGGCCCATGCTGTATGTGGGCACCAGACCAAGGCTCAAACACTCAATGCTGAGATGTAAACTCAGAGCAGCTCTTGAAGTTGGGTCTCACTTCTGCCATGAGGCTGGAGTCTGTGTCCTTGTCAGCATCAGTTCAAGCCCTTCAGGGGAGTTTCTTTCCCATCTTCTCTGTCTGTGGCTATTTCCTCTAGGTGTCTCTCACTCAGTCTTTAAGGGGAGACTGGGAACCATGAATCAAATTCATTCTGATGCTATTCTGGGTCCCATATACTTAACTCTTTCCCAAAATGCTGCCACATATCACACTCTCCAGGGTGGCAGGTGACTGCCCTGGGACTTCTCCTCAGCTGCCATCTGGGAAAGGATTTCTGTGGGCACAAAACACCACACTGTCCCTAAAAATCACAGTGGCCATTTCTCCCTGGAATCTCCTGGGGGCCCCAGTACTTGTTGTGCTTCAGTAGTGTAGGGTCAGGGAGAAAGTCCAATTATTTCATTCCATTCTCTGAGTCTTAGGCTTTATTTTGTAATTTTCTTATCAGTTCTTTCTGATTCCCAAGACTCTGGTCTTTTCCTCCTCCCCCTTCTCCTCATTCTCCTTTTCTTCCATTTTCTCTTTCTCCTCCTCCTTTTTTTCCTTCTCCTCCTTCTTCGACAAGTTGTTATTTTCCATTGTCAAGATTCTGAATCTCAGAAAGGTTGAATTGCTGCCACGTATCACTCTGCCATTTTGAAAACTTTCTAGGTCTTCATAGCCATACAAACTCTCAGCTGTTTTATGCACAAAGTGCCTATTTTCAAATGAAGAAATTAAAGGTTATCAATACCCCTTAACTTGGCTGAGAATATCCAGAACGTAACTAACAAATCAAGATTGAAATGGAAACGTGCCTGATTCTAACATGAGGGCTCTTGCTACTGCAGAAATTGCCTCATACATTCATTCAATAAATATTTATCACATTAAGTATTATCCAGGATAGAAGTGAAGAACACAGTATCCCTATTCTCATGTAACTTTCATTCTGGTCAAGTGAGGGACACAAACTACAAATAAATAATATATAAACAAGGTAATTAGAGGGAGAAATTACCATAAGGAAATTAAATAGCATAATATTATGGAAAGCAAAATATAATGTGGAACTCCCCTGAGTGTTCTGGGAAAGACCTCTCTAAGAAGATAATTTAGCAAAATACTAAAGATTAAAAATGAACAAACCAAACCAAGCATGGTAGCACATGCCTGCAATCTCAGCATTTGGAAGGCTGAGGCAAGAGGATTGCTGTGAGTTTGAGGCCAATTTGCACTACAGAGTGAATGCAAGATCATCCTGAACTGCATAGAGGCCCTGTCACAGAAACAAAACCAAATGGAAAAAAAAAAAAAAAAGAAAAGGAAGGAAGGAAGGAAGGAAGGAAGGAAGGAAGGAAGGAAGGAAGGAAGGAAAAAAGGAAAAAAAGAAAGAAAGAGCAAGCCAGATTGGGGGCCAAGGGCTTCAGAGAGAGGAAGAATTCATGACAAAGTCCCTACCATGTTTGAGGAGAACAGCAGGGATTCTGCAGCAAGAACATAGTGAGACACAGGGTCAAAGTTAAGAGAAACAGTTATTTTAGGTTTTTCTAGACCATAGTGAAAAAATCTTACAAATCACCGAGTTGGACCAAGATTTCTCTAAATAAATACTAGTTTCTTTTATACAGTGGCATCTTCACATGTGTATATAAATATTTTAATCATATTCTTTCCTCCATTACCTTCTCTGCCCTCTCTCCTTCCCTGTCCAACTTTTCTTCTAGACCAGAGTTTCTTAACTTCAAGTTTTACAATGGTGCTCTCAGGAGACTCCTGAAACATCTGTAGTTGCCCAATATAGTACATCCATAGGCATTTGTGTGCTTTTCTAAGAATATGATGTATAAATTGAATCAGGTTTCAAGCTTCTGTAAGAATTTAAAACAAAGTTTCTGTAATTCAAAGAAATTTAAAACTAAAACTTATGAGAAACATGAAGAAATGTCTAGACATGCAGAGTTGTCATTTGTGATTCGTGAAATAATTTGATGACTATTCATATGCTAGATCATTTCAGAACATGTGTTAGTGTTTTTGCTGATTTGTCTCATCTTAAAATGATTTAGGATTTTCCCTTTTAATAACATATATTTCTTGATACCCAACACTGTAATTACATTGGTGTAAGTTACCTGCTTTCACACTTGAATTTTCTTGTCTAAGAAATTACTCAGCCTTCTTAATTTGGCTTGTTCATTTTGGTCTAATCCTACTGACTGCTCTATTTCCTGCTAGGGCATGTCCTCTTACAGCCTGGGGTTGGCAGCATGTTGTCATTCTCACTGTGAGGTCCTGAGTCACTTGATGCCCAGACAGTGGCAAACAATTATTCACTGTAACTGAGTACATCACTAAAGTCACACTTTACACCAGCAACAAAAAACAGGCCTCCCTGCCTAACTCTGAAACAACAGTAGCATAAAATTCTTTTCTACCTTCATGAAAACAAAAATGTAGGGCCAGGGAAGTAGCTCAGTGGAAAAAGTGCTTACCTGGTAAGCATAAGGTCATGAGTTCAATCTCTGGGTATCACAAAAAAAAAAAAAAAAAGAATTTTCTTGGGGCTGCGGAGATGGCTCAGTGGAATAAGCAAGCACAGGAGCCTGAGTTCAATCCACAGTTCTGCCAAAAAAGTGTAAAAGACCCTTACCCAATACAGTCACTTAAAATAAAACCCAGGGGAAGTAGAATCCCAAGTGCCCTGAGCTCTCTTTCATACAATGAGGCTGCTTGAATATTTAACATTCCTTAGGGGTAGGCAAAGAATTCTTGAGCAAAAATCAAATGGCATGGGAAATACTTCAGACTCAACAATTGGGATCTCATCTTTTTGAAAAGTTTCTGCACATTGAAAGAAATCACCAAAGAGTAAAAAGAAAACCCATGAAGTGGGAAACAATTATAGCAAATCATCCTTCAGACAAAGGACTCCCATCTAGAAGATATAAAGAATTCAAAATAAAATCAGACCCCCCAAAATGAAAGACCCAGTCCAAAATGGGCATCTAAGATGAATATACATTTCACAAATGAAGAGCTACAAATGACAAATAAATATCTGAAAAAATGTTTAGCATCATTGGTCATTCAAGAGATGCAAATTAAAACAACACTGAGACACCATCTTATACCAGAAAGAATTGCTATCTTAGGGCTGGCCAAATAGCTCAGAAGATTAAAGCACCTGCAAGCAGGCATAGAGATCGGGGGTTCAATCCCTGGGCCTGCCATGCTGGCCCTGCTCCCACCCCCAAAGCACACTAAGAGAGCAATTGAGACTGGGCATTGTGGCACACACCTGTAATTTCAGCTCTTGGGAGGCTGCAAACAGGCGGATCACTATAAGTCTGATCTAGTAGTAAGACCCTGAACACCCTGTAGACACTTCCCTAAAATAAAAATTTAAAAAAGAATGGCTATCTTTAAGAATTCAACCAATAACAAATGCTGGAGAGGCTGTGGGGGAAAGGAACCTTTTTCCACTGTTAGTGGGAGTGCAGGCTGGTACAGCCATTATGGAAATGAGTATGGAGATTCCTCAAAAAGCTAGGATTGGATATCACATTCAAGCCAGCTATTTCCCTCATAGGTATTTTTCCAAAACAACTGAAATCATCATACCACAACAATATATATGCTACCCATATTTTTAAGCACAATTGGTTATAGCTAAATCTTGGAAACACCCAAATGCCCATCAACTGAGGAATCAATAAAAAAAAAATACAGCATTTTTACACAATGGAGTATTATTCATCTATAAAGAAACATAAATGTGAAGCTTTTGTAGATAAGTGAATACAACGAGAGACTACATTAGTAAGTGAAATAAATCAGACCAGGGCTGGGGAGATGGCTCAGTGGAATAAGTGCTTCTCTGGTGAGTGCAAGGGCCTGAGTTCAATCCTCAGTTGCATCAAAAAAAAAAAAAAAAAAAAAAAAAAAAAAAAAAGAAAGAAAGAAAAGAAAAAGAAAGAAAGAAATCAGACCTACGTGTGCAAACATTGTATTATCTCACTAGAACTTGAAAGAGTAAATAAAACTAGAATGGTACAATAGATACTGTGAAAGAGAAACAAATTATTGAATGGGAAGGAAAAACTAGAATGAAGAAAAGCACAAAAGAAAGAAAGGAAAAAGATATATTAATGTATATATGCAGGATACTTTGGAAAATGGTACTGTGGATTACTACTGCTCTTTTGAAAGGAGGTGTTAATGCTTAAATTTTTTTGATTTTTATTCTTTTTTTCTTTTGAATTTCTTATAACTTTTTGCTATTTTTTTTCTTTCAACTGATCTTATATGTTTATGTTTGGTAACCTAAACAATTAATTTAAGATATCATGCAATACAGCAACTATTGTTGAATTTCTATTACTTTGTTTATTGAAATTTTGTAACATTTCTTGTTTTGTTTTGTTTTGTTTTGTTTTTTGTTTATATTTAGTACAGGGTCTACAGGGTCTCACTACAAGATTGGACATATAGTGATCCTCTTGTTTTCAGCCTCCCATGTTCTGGGATGCAGGACCCAGCACAGCAATACACTGGGGATCAAACCCCAGTCACTATGCCTGCCTAAACAGATATTTTAGTCTGATGAGCTATCTGGGCCCTATTGTATCATTTCTAATTATTTTTTTGTTACCATTTTAAATTCTTAAAACAGGGGGCCTGGCCCTAGCTCAGGCCTTTAAGTGGCTGCTTCCACAAAGCTGTCAGCCTCAGGTTGCTGGAGTTCGAACCTCACACCTCTCCCGCTGGCCAAAAGTGCCCTGAAGGCATTCGAGGAACAAAAAAAAAAAAATCCTTAAATTCTTAAAACAATAAAAAATATTTAATGTTCCCCTACCAACTGTAAGCTCTAACGGGACAAAGATTGTTATTTTCAGGAAGTAAAACAATACAATTGAATGCAGAGTGACTATTAAATGATATTCTGAAAAGTGAATTGAAAGGATTTTTTAGAAGAATAAACTTGTCTATGAAAAATCATGAGGAGCTTCCCAGGCATTCAAGTCCGTACACTTCCCAAACTGTAAGGAAAAAGACTTTCTTGGAGTGTAACATGAGTGAGACAGAGGGCTTTTGTTGCATTGAGCTGTCACCTTACTGTCCTGATGTGCAGAGACTTTTGGAGAGAGAAACAGGGCCAGAGGAAACACAATGAGACACCAGGCAGCTCCACACTGTGTTGTCCCTCTTGGCCCTTTCCCAGCCTCCATTCCCTATGGAAAGGAGACTGGACTGCCCTCCAGTGCCAGGATCTGCACTTTCTGCCATTCCTCTAGTCCAGGAGAGGAGAGGGCAAACTGGCAGCTCACACTTGGCCATGAAAACTTTGCAAAAGGAGGTAATCATTCTGAAATTTGAAATTGTAGTTCCTCCTACTGTTTGCAAGAATGTAAATAAATGTGCTTCTCTTCCACATCCTTTAGCATTTACAGATCATAACTCCTCTCAGTATCAACTTTCACCATGTCATTTTCTGATCATTCATCATATTTATCCTCAAAATCCATGGAAAGCCACATCTGCCCTTCATTGTACTCACTCACACAATTTGATCTCACCCTGTTACATATGTCCCTCTGGGGTTTTTCATCAATTTGCAGTGATCATATGGTGCTTTTCCAATACCACAAATGGAAAATTCTAAAGAAATTTAAAACAAGGCTTCCAGAACTCTCCCTTTGTTACTAGATTCTAGTACAACAGAAGCTGCAGAAAATAATGAAGGCGATGCATAGAATAACAGCTGATGAAGTGTCAAAATCAGTGACAGAAACAAAAAAGGGATATGAGAGGTGAAGGAGGTATTCCCCAACCTTACCCCATGCTGCTCCTCCCAGCCCACTCTGCTCGGGTGCTCAGGAAAGTCAGCATCGCCCCCATATGGACCTGAAGTCCGCGGGCATTGCCAGGCCTTCCTGCCGACTTCCCATGGAGTCTTCCAAGCACCCCTCAGGGGTGACCTCCTCTGTTCAGTTTCTGCTGTTCTTGGCCTCCAACCTGATTAACCATGCCCTTCACACCTGTGCATCCTCCTATGGGTTGCCCTCCCAGCCTGTGTGGCCCCCTTCAGACAGTCCCTCCACGCCTGGCACTGGCTCTGACAGGAACCATCTCAGTCACTTTCTATTAGGACTTCCTGTGCTGTGCTGGTAAAAAGAAGAGAAAGAAGAAGGATGTGGCACGCAGCGTCTTCCGTACAAATGCAGATGGCCCTTGTTTATCCACATACCTGTTTAATAACTTTCAGATTTATGACTTGCCACTCATCATTTTTTGTGCATTTCCATTCGTTTTGTTTATAGAGCCTCACATCTTTTTCATACAGTATACCTTGTTTATACAGTTCTGAATTTTTGCTGGATGTATTGTACAGTATAGTACTCTAGTTTTATTTTCTGTTTTACATTACAGCACTGCCTGAAACAGTTGTGCAAATAAAAATAAAGTCATGGACATGGTGGTTCCTTTGATCATTTCTTTGTTCTGAATGTTACAATGCACATACTATATACAGTTCAGCATTCAGGAACCAGTTTATTTAGGGATCTAATCACAGGAATGGCACTCAGTCTTTAGATGAGAAATATCTTAGTAGGTCTGGTCTAGACTCATTATTTATTTGATTTCAGGAATTATTGAAAGGACCCCCATCTGCCTCTGCCCTGGACACTTACAGATGGCACTTAGCCATTCTTTGTGTGAAAGAAATCTCAGTGGGTCCCTTGTCTTTTCCTTAGGTTCGAATGTCTTTTCAGTCAATTGAAATGAAGAACTACAGGCCAGACAGATGGTGCATGCCCGTAAACCCAGAACTGAGTTCAAGAACAGACTCTGTCTCAAAACCCCCAAAATAAAGGACTATGCAAATCTCTGAAAGGCATACTTATTGAAATATAAAATCCAGATATCCTTTAAAATAGTATTTCCAGGAATACCACCTTTTACATATGCAAGTAAGTTTTATGAGGATGTTCATTATAACACTCTAATTATTACAAAATAAAATGGGAATGGATTTACTGTTTATCAAAAGAAAAAGCGGATGTGATGTAATATAAAGTAACCAATAAATAAGTGAAATTAATGCACGTGTACTCACAAAAAGCTGTTCATTATTTAAGCCAGCTAAGTTACAGAGAAATGTATATTTCTTAATAAACTTCAGTTGAGTATATAGAGAGAGACCCCTATATTTGATTTATGTCTTCACTTTTACATGATAAAACAAGTAATTTTGGAAATAGTCTAGGAAAGAGATGAAGGTGAAAACAAATTTTAATTTTTTTAATGGTTGCACTTTTTTAATTACATAAAGTGTGTTTCCCTAAAATACCCTCTAGTTAAATGTCAGACACTGACTAACATAATGTCTGTACCTAATAACCCACCTAATGAAATGTTGGGAAATGAAAGAAACCAAATGATTTCACAGACAGCTAAATGCTGATTGGTTCTCAAGTTGCCAATATTCTGGAGTTGAGTTTAAATTCTGTCTACAAATTCAAATCATCAAAGCATAAAATATTTTACCAGAGTAAACTGGAGAAGTCATCTGGATTTTGAAATCATTTCATCTGTATACTTTGCCTGGTGAACACAAGGTAACTTTAATTGACAATGTTTCAAGTACAATGTTTATCTTTTTAATGTAGCATGTATCTCAAAAGAAAGAAAATAGAGTGCATGACATTTCAATATTTTGTAGTTAGTTGGGAATAGGTAAGGCCTAGGGGTAGATGGCACTGAATGTCTACTAGGTATAGAGACAATATTTATTAAATGAAAATCAGAACACATGAACAGGTATTTCTCAGTTTATGCAAATGAATGTGTTAAATTATAAAGATGAGAAAAATTAATCCATTTGCAAATGTGGAGACTTATAGCAGCTTAGTGATTATTTTCAGTACATGTAAAGTTGGGGACGCTGTTTTGGTCTCACAGGTAGCAGCTTAAAACATGAAGACTGCGATTCTGCTGCTCTGTCTTCTTGGATCAGCTCAGTCCTTACCAGTAAGTGCAGTTATCTGCTTTCTGTGTCTCCAACCCTAGGTGGACCATGGGCTTCTCTCTTCCTGTGGCCACCAGAACTCATTTACTTTATGATGCGTTTTTTCAGTTTCATGTTTTTATTTTCCAAGGGAAAAGATACTACACTAACAATGTGTTGCTCCATCTTTAAATATTTTGCATTTTAAAATGCATCCTCACAGCAGCAGAATTTAAGTTATATTGGCAAAATAGTGCATTAAGAATGAGGGATAATGGAATGCCTCTGACTAGATCTACGCAAAATGAATAGTTATTTCATCTTCAAAAAAAATTCTTGGCAACTAATTTTTATTCATAACTAAGATAAAATAAATTTTCTGATTTTTTTCTAATTGAGTAATATCTAGATTATATAACTTCTAAAATATCTACCAAATTATGTGATAGCAAGATCATATTACAAAGTGGTATCAGGACATTTCCTCACAAAAGGTGTTTACACATAACAGGAAAGAAAAGAAGATCATGTTTCACACTCCAGGGGTCTGCTTTAAAAACACACATGGAAGTTCAGATCTCTGAATGGACTTCTCTTTGTTCAAGATGCTTGAGTATGGAAATTAGGAAAAAATTTGTCCACTGTGAAAAGAAGAAAATGCTCCTAGCTGAGCCTTAAGCTCACATGATGCTTCTGTAGTCATCCATACAATCAATAAATAAGGGTTGAAACCTCTTTGTATGCCAGACACTGCACTATTTGCTGAAAATACAGTGATGGGGGATAGTCCCTGATGGTGTTCACAGGCCTCTGCACATCAGCGGTTAATAGTGGTTAAAAGAAATTAATTATTAATACCTATGATTAGTGCTGTGAAGGAAACCTTATGAAAGAATGGAATAAAGCATAAGTAGCCAGCCTCCCTCTCACTTCACTTCATATCCATCTGCATTTCCTCCCAGAAAGAAGGGGCCTATGCAGATTTAAGCTTTGAAACGAGGTAGAGTATGGAGTTAATTTTTTAATAAAACAAATAGATATTTCACTTCACTGAATAACTTTATCAAAAGATTCTTCAAAGTAAAATATATTTAAATTTCCATACAACTGGTGAAAACTCAAGAAAATAGAACGTGGCAGAATCACAGTGAAAGGAATGAAGAGCAGAGTGCAAGAGGAGCAGAGGATGAGAATGGCTAGGAGACTCAGAGATGACACTGGGTGTCTTTGAGGTGGGGAAGTGGAGACAGCACTGGCTTTCCATGAGGCAGACAAAGCAGGACACATGAGCAAGGTATTTCTTTTTATATGCAGATGAGTGTATTCTTAAGGCATAAAAATGAATCTGCTTGCAAATATGGAGACTTGCAGCAGCCTAGTGATTCTTTTCCGTAGATCTAGAGTGGAGGTGGATATCAGATGGCAAATACTGAGTGGAAAGAAAGAATTCTGATGGATCAGTCACAGGAAGTAGGTGGCCTAAAGTAAACCAAGACTTTATTCTTTCAACAAATACTTGCTTGCTGACTGTATGCCAGACACTGATTTATCTGCCTGAATTGTATAGTTTCTACTCTGTGTTATTTATATTCTAGCAAGGAAACAAATGGTAAACACCCTTAACCCAGAGATTCAGTGTGTGTTGGAAGTGGTAAGCACTGAGGAAGAGAGCACAGGGCAAAGTTAGATGGGGCAGAGGATAAGGTCAAGGTGGGCCACAAGACGAAATATGAAAGTGAAGCCAAGGAAAGACCTGAGGTTGGCTATGGTCAGTTGGAAGGGAAAGATTCAGTTTTCAGGGCTAAGAAGAACATTCCAGGTAATCTGGTGTTGATTCTACATTCACATCACCTTGGATAGGTTAGCTGACTTCTCCTGCTATAAATCAAAACCACACAACTGGATCATGAGGTAGCAAGGAAATTTTCACCCCTACAAATCAGTGATAAAAGACAAAATGCCCTCATCAGGAAAACACTTAACCTGCATCATAGAATCAATAGGTCAGGCACAGGGCAAAAGTGAGAAACTAATGAAATACAGTAGGATTTATGGCAGTTCAATCCAAGCATCGGGAAAAAGTAAATGTCTATAGAACTAAGAAGCAAAGTTTATATTTCCTATACAGACAAAAGAGAAAAGCAGTTACAGACAAGACATAGAAACCAAGGAAAACCACTAGAAAACTCATGTGCTCTGGCCCTCATATTGCCCTCCTCACTGCTTTCAATTTTTCTGTTATATAGCTCCACCTCCTGCCATGCATCAAGCATTATAAGAATCAAACTGTTCAAAATATAGAAATCTTAAAGACAGGCATTTTTGCAACAGGCCAACCTGTTACCTTCTGCACATAAATGGATATAAAACCTAAACTGCAGTTCTGCCTTTCAATATTTGTATTCACAGAAGCAGCTTAACTCTGCTTTGGAAGTTTCTCCCACAAAACCAACTCCAGATCAGGTGACACCACAAAAACAACAGCAGTCTAGTCAGGTAAGTGTCCTATGACAAAAAGATTTACAAACCAGCAAATGTAATGTGCTAAGACAGATGGGTTTAAAATTAAGATTCACACAGTGTCTTGTGAATGAACAAGAGTGGAAGGTTTTACTTTCAAAAGGAGAAAAAAAAGGCCCAAAATATTTTTTTAAAAAATAAAGCAAAACACCCTAATTCTTTTGCCTTTTGTTTGAATCATGATGAATGATGAATACAAATTAGATATGTAGAAGTAGATATCAAAGTGAAAATTAATGATGCAATAGAAAATAAGAATAAGCCAGCCAATAGAATAAACTTGACACACTGCTAAGGCACTCTCCAGGACCCAGGAAGGGGACAGCAGGCCTAGGGAGACCAGTGCAAAGCTAGAGAGGCCCAGGAAGTGAGTTCACCTTGGACAGGAGTGCAGATGCCATGAAGAGAGCTACCCTTTGGCAGAGTGGTAGAAATAGATAATCTATTGTCTAATACATCAATTTTAACTCTTTTCAGGTCTTCCCTTCCTTAAGTCTAATACCCTTAACACAACTGCTTACACTGGGGTCAGATCTGCAACTGGTAAGTGCTCTTTAGGTCATGCATTACTCATCTTTCAGACTAGCCACTGTTAAATCTAATGCTTATTGTTGAGTACAGAGAAGAGGCAAGAACATAGGGAAATGACTATCTACCCATGCACACACACATGTTCATTGCAGATGCATGAAGAGGAATAAGAGAGAAAAGAGAAAAGATTCTAGTCAATACATCTTGAAAACATCTTCTTGATAAGAACATCTCTTCTAAAGGATCTGTTCTAATTCTCAAGTTCCTCCCACCTCTTCTCCAAGCATGGCTTCCCACTTACCTCCCATCCCTTCCTGGTCCCCATTACAACATCCACATGGACACCCCACTGAGCATACTCACCCCCATAATAAGTGCAAGCCAAACAGAGCAGAAAGAGATTCAGCCTCCTCACAGATCTTTTAAGTTTATGAGATGGAAAAACAACTGACTTTTCTAACTAAAATGGACTTTTTCTAGTGTTCACATTCAAATGTAGTATTAATTTATGTTCTGATTAGATAATTTATTCTTTACTCCATACTTTTCATGGTGTACCTTAGAAGAAATTTCTTTCTCTCTTTTTTTTATAGTGAGGTTTTATTTTTTATTTATTTATTTTGGCAGAACTGGGGATTGAACTCAGACCCTTGCGCTTGCCAGAGAAGCACTTATTCCACTAAGCCATCTCTCTGGCCCCAAGAAATTTATTTCTTCAGGGAAAAAAAATCCATCAGAAAAGTCCAAGAACCTTTGCTGTTGTAGCCAAAAGGGAAAAGCAAGGAAATATCACCTAAATAATTCTTCAAGGGAGGGAATTAAATGTAATATGGAAAAGTTAGCAATGGGCCTTATTTTTGTACTGGAAGAGTAAACAAGTATAAATTTTATCATCTAATTATGCATCCAGTAAAATACTATGTACTCACATAAAAAATTCTCCTCCTAAAGGCATTTTTTTAATGTTTAGCAAGTACATTTTAGTTTCCTAACATTCACATTGAGGGAAACACAATGTACATCTCTCTTACTGCCCACAGCTCACTCCTGCCCCAGGGGCAACACCTGCAGCCCACACATTGCCTTTAACCCTGGGAACAGTGAATGGACAAAATCAGCTGCAACCACAGGTGAGCATGACAACCGGCCCTTGAAATAACTTTGGAGGGATCTCGAGTAGATGTGTACAGAGTTGAAAGAATTTTTAAGCATCTTGAAAATTATACCAGGATTTGTATATACAGAATAGTTGGGATAGATATACAGCTACTTTTGCTTAATTCAATGAGAAGAAAGATTTGTAGTAATAGTGTTTGGACAGGACATCCTGTCTGCTTCTTTTACTATGGATAACCACTAAGAAGATAACAATGCACAATGTATTAATTATTGAAAATGTCCTATTCATCAGTTTTGAAACTGTCTCATTGATATTTGGTTCTCAATAAAACAAAATA
>NW_004524917.1:1178270-1180955 GCF_000260255.1 Octodon degus
AGATGGCTCAGTGGAATAAGTGCTTCCCTGGCAAGCGCAAGGGTCTGAGTTCAATCCCTGGTTCCGAAAAAAAAAAAAATCAAATTGCCAGCTGTTTGGGGCCAGGGAGATTGCTCAGTAGAATAAGCACTTGCCTGGCAAGTGCAAGGGCCTAAGTTCAACCCCCGGTTCCGCAAAAAAAAAAAAAAAAAAAAAAAAAAAAATTACTAAAGGACTTTCACTTGTTATATTCTCACTTCCCACCACTGTTTACTTTCAGAAAAAAAGCCTTAGAAAATACTTTCACACTTAGATAAAAATAACATGTTTAAGATACTGCTTTGGGGAAGTGTTTGCATTTCGACAATGGAGCACTCCAAAGACTTAGCTTCTTTAATCTTCTCTAAACAACTTAACAACCTTTGGAGAAAATACACGTATGCTGTTATGGTCAAACCAAATTGTTTTTGGATAATTCATTCTCCTCAACATATCAGGCCAGGGCTGGGGAAATAGTGCAGTAGAATAAGCACTTGCCTGGCAAGTGCAAGGTCCTGAGATCAATCCCAAGTTCCGCATGTCAGACCCATTATTTCCACACAATTATTTAATGTTTTGTATATTTATTTATTGCTTATTTTGTTAGTATGTTAACTAGAAAGAATTTTTAAAATACATATAAGCAAAAAATAAAATAAAATCCTCCCAGAAGCAAGCTCTGTTAACATTAGACACTCGAGGATATGCCCTTCCGGGCCATTTGTAATGAATACGGTACATTTTCAAAAGAAATTGGTTCTTATTAGACTGGTTATTCTGTAACCTGATTTTTTCCATCAAATGCACTTTTAATAGCTGTCATACCTTGGCATATTCATTTATAGCATTATTTATTGAGGGATTAGAATGCAATCTTACACTAAATTTTTTTGTAGCAATGTGGAGATTGTTTTCCAAGCTTTCTGCTTCTATAAAGAACGCCACAGTAAACACATTTATAACTAAGACTTTAACCTTGTCAAGGAGTATTTTCTTTGGGCTGATCCTTACAAATGATGTCTGAAATGAAGGACACACAAAATATCTTATAATGTAAATCTTAGTAATAAAATCTGCCCCAGAAAAAGATCTAAGAAGATGTGAATAAAATTAGACTGTCTTTCACAGATGCTCTTGGTGTGATCCACACTCAACTTCCAGCTTCAGTCCCAGTTGTTGCCCTGCTCTAAACTTAAAGACAGACTTAGTACAGTTTATTATTCCCTAACAAGTACTTGCCTACTAGAATCAAAGGCACGAGTAGTCATTGTAGAAGTCACAAATGTTTCAGTAGAGTGAGGCATCCAATGTGGAGGAATGTAAATCAGTCTCCAGCCATAATAAGTATTCTTCACCATCCCTGGACTATGGCACTACTAAGAATATCGATATCCAGCCCTTGCCTGTGCAATTCCAATCTTGCCCCTTCCCGCTACTTCTCCTCATACAGAAAGGCTAACTCCTTCTCCATAAATCTAGGTACTTGTTGATAGTGCCCAATTATCAAAGGAAAACCAACTGGTACAGAGTGAACTCTAGATCCATTCAGTCCTGGGTCAAATCTCAGTTCTTCATGTAGTTGTGGGATAGTAGAGAGTTCCAGAGCACTCCACACCTCACCCAAACCTTTTCCAGTTACAAATTTACAACATTTAGTTACCAGAAACTGCTGACTAATTTCTCACCTAATTCTAAGAGTTCTTTTTTTTTTTTCTTTTCAAAGTTTTAATTCTAAGAGTTCTGCCAATTCTCAGAACTCCTATGAGGTCCCATTATGCTCTGTGCTCTAATTTAAAAACAAAACATCAGGCAACTATTATGAGAATAAACATGTATGTTTCAACAAACCTCTGTATTTTTAAATATCAGTTACATGTTTTAACATGCCTTCTTAAACAACACACAAAAGAAACATGCATTTCCTCATCACTGTTTCTTTAAATAATTTTCTATGTGAAATCTGCTAGACACTAAAATTGCTTTTTGTTTATGTATATGAGGCAGCTTTCCATTACTATGACAAATGCTTGGGAATATGAATTTAATAAGAGAAAAGGCTTATTTCAGATGATGGTCATTGAGTTTCAATCTGTAGTCAGTGTTCTCCATTACATTTGAGGTAAAGTAGCACATCATGGTGGGAAGCACATGGCCATCCAAAAAGCTTCTCACCTCCTGGCCAGGATGAAAAAAGAGGAGGGGAGGTAGGGACAGAAGCCCCAATGCCCCCTTCCATGCCCCCTCTCTGCCAGTGACTAGGAGACCCACCCAGGATGATCCATTTCTTGAAGGTTCACCATCTCTCCATAGCAGTGTGAGCTGGGAGCCCCACCTCATCACGAGGGCTTTGGAAGACACAAACCCAAGTGTGCTAGCTTCTGTCTCTAATGTGCCAGCAGGGGCGTGGCCTCAAATATCTCCAGGACTAACCTCCCTACAGTGGAGATGAGAGCCAGTCAGCCCTATGAGACCTTGTTTATGATTATAGACAATACATTAGTAATAAGTATTGGCTAAGCAAATATATCTTTTTTTAAATCAAAATCTCAATATTTGTACTATCTGCCAGAACTTGCCTTTGAATACATTTTTAGTCAATTTATCTCTTTTATCTTCAGATGTTACCAATTTTTGTAGCACAACTTGGAGCACAGGTAAGATATTTTA
>NW_004524917.1:1182795-1184063 GCF_000260255.1 Octodon degus
TGGTGTCTCTCTAGGAAGATGTTCTGCTCCTGAATCAGCTGGGTGGGTCTTACCTCTAGCCTCTTTACAGGGAGTTCTGCTGAAGGGTTCCCTGCTGGGCCGGCAGCCTGGGTTGAATGAGGATCTGTGGGCCTAGGTCGTCTCACTCACTGACCGGACCTGTGCTCTGGGTCTGTTCAGGATCCGGAGGGACCCAGGTCATCTCTCTCACTCTCCAGACCTGTGCTCTGGGTCTATTCAGGATCCCACGACCCAGGTCGTCTCACTCACTTGCCAGGCCTGCGCTCTGGGTCTGCTCAGGATCACGCGGCCCGGATCATCTCACTCACTTGCCGGGCCTGCGCTCTGGGTCTGTTCAGGATCTTGCGGCCTGGGTCATCTCACTCACGCGGGGCCTGCGCTCTGGGTCTATTCAGGATCCCGCGGCCCAGGTCTTCTCACTCACGCCAGGCCTGCATTCTGGGTCTGTTGACGGTAAGATATTTTAGTATGATTTTTACTGTAAATGATCTTGTCATGAGATAGTTAATCTTGTAGTTTGCCAGTTAGTTGCCAACTTTTCAATTTACTTTGTACTGTATGACTGCTGATAATAACAGGAGTCCATACTTATTGGGCACTCACTGTATGCCATGCACTGTGTGCAAGTGCTTCGCATGTATGATTTTATGTAATATTGAAGACAACCTCTTGAAGACATGCATTTGTGTCCCATTTGAAAATTAGTAAATAAAAACACTTACAGACACCCAGTGATTTCCATCTTTAGTAAGCAGAGCACCAAGTAAAGCAATTAGTCAAACTATTTAGCCAAACTATTAAGGAAGAAACTAATCCATAAAATTAAGCTTATGAGTCATGACTTGGGGGTTATATTTTAACCTAAAATTTACTTTTACCTCTACATATTTTCCTCAAAATTTAACTACTTTCTCTCCCCTCTTATTTACTTTTATGATAGTAATTCTCCATAACAATCTTATTTACATAAGATTACTAAGGATCAAGAGTAATATCATCAGCATAAATGATAACTTTTTGGCCAGCCATATAGCTCAGCGGATTAAAGGGCCTGCAAGTTGGCCTGCCGTGGAGGCCCCGCCCCTGCCCCCCAGTGCGCTCTGAGATGGCAATTGAAACTGGGCTCGGCGGCAGGTGCCTGAAATCCCAGCTTTTGGGAGGCTGCAAACAGGCGGATCACTAGGAATCCAATCTAGTAGTGAGACCCGAGCACCCTGTAGTCCCTTCCCTAAAATACAAAAAAAAAA
>NW_004524917.1:1184380-1188237 GCF_000260255.1 Octodon degus
ATATATTGCATATATATATTGCATATATATGGTGCATCCAACTGGACGGTGGAATTACTCTTCCCTCTTCATCCCCAAGTTTCCTCCACTACCCATCTAGTGCTCAAAGTAGAAAAGCATGTAACTGTTTCAGTGAAGCTGATGTCACATTACCCAAGTAATGCATATTACAATTCTGAGATATGCTATTACAATTCTGAGATATGCTGTCAGCTTTGTAATAAAGATCACAAGACAGTTTAACACACTGTTGAAAATTTTTAAATGTTTCTTTATAATACTTTAACTTACACTTTTACTAGTTTAATACTTTAAATTATTTTCAATTACATTTTATATTTGCCCTTGATATATTAAAACTTGTCTAATATGTTGTATTTGTATTTTGCTTTTAGGCTGCCATCCTAAGCTCTGAAGAACTGGTAAAAACAATTTAATCACTATCATATTCATTTCTTTCACTTCTACCACAACGTCTTCTGTCTTCACATGGTCTCTTTTGACCACCAACGCTGAATCTCACAGACTGTGGTCTGCTCAGTTTCAGTTGTTTCCTGATGACTGTTATTCACTTCTCTTATTTCAAAAGTGTGTCATTGTACTAAGTTTTGAATAATCTTGTGTTTCTGTCTCCACTGGCCTAATTCTAGTTCTGGTCTCATAAATCTACATCTGAGTCTCTTAAGTCTAAGACAATGTTTCCCAAACTTCATTCTTGGCCCACTAATTGAGGATGATTTTGAGAAGCACTTTAAAATGCAGATTTCTAGGTGTTGACCCACCCAGTCAGAATCCCTCAAACAATGGAAAAACTCCAAGAGTTCATTGTGTTACTTCAGAGACCACAAAGAGTGACTGAGTGAGCAAGAGAAGTATTTCTGAGTGAATATACCAAGGCTTTGAAATACCAAGGGCTGAGGGCACTCAGTAGTCACACCCAAGCACAGTGACCAGTTTGTTACAAGCCCTGAAATAAAAAATTAACAAGATTCAAGTTGTGAAAATCAGATGGCTGATTAATCTACTTGAACGAATGCTTTTTTTAAAAAAAAATTTTGATACAGGGTCCTACTACGCAGTTCAGGCTGGCCTTGTGCTCACTTCTGTAGCCCCCAGGCTGGTCTCAAACTCAAAGTGATCCTCCTGTCCCAACCTCCCAAGTCCTGGAATTATAGGCATGCACCATCATGCCCAGTTCTGGGGCCAGGATGGCATGCTGTACTGGTGCCAGGAATGAAACTCAGGACCTTATGCTTTCCAGACAGGAGCTTATGCCACCAAGTTATCTCCCCAGCCCTCTCATTTAATTTTGTAATCTCCAAATTTGCTTAGTACTTTTTAAAAAGAAAGTTTATATTTTAAGTCAATAGCAAAGAAGTAGCTAGCCCACCATTACTGTGTGGATTTTCTACCTTAAGATTTCTCCTGATACACTAGGTTCTTTTTCCTGCAACTAGCTTAATCGGGCTTTCCCTTTCTGAGAGAAGGAAGATGGTCCACTCCCACTGATGAAAATAGCATCGTTTGTGACTCTATCCAACACATCTCTCAAAGAACACCAGATCTTTGCATTTTCTCTTACTCGACCCTCTCCATCTTGCTCCATCTCCAGCTTTCTACCCTCTAAAGATGAAAGATCAACTAACCAGCTCTCAAGTGTGTCCCTGTTAACTGCTTTTCTTTCTCTCCTCTAGCCACTGGGCCCCCAGATCTTCACTGGCCTCCTCTTGCATCCTTTCTTCCCGGGAGGCATCCTGCCCATCAGTCAGGCTGGTGCTAATCCAGATGGCCAAGATGGAGCCCTTCCAGCAGGACAAACAGGAGCAAATGCTAACATCCAGGCCACCACAGTGGGCCAACTCTCCACTTCTGGTGTCACTGATGATGACTTTGAAGTGACCACCCCTGCGGGCATCCAAAGGGCCACACATACGACAAAGCAGACCATCACAGGGTCACCAAATCGTGAGTTCCCTCAGCTTAGAAAGTAGCTTTCACATGAAGATCACCTGTAGAATGGGAGAAAATAGTTCTTTGCCTTGCTTTGATAACTGCTGATCTTAATTAACCAAGAAGCCCTCTTTACTCACTCATTGTTTATTTGAGTAAAGTGAAAAAATGTTTTTACCAGGCCATCAATCCTGTGGTATGAAACCTGAAAGAACACATTTAACTACTGATATAAGATACTTTCCATCTTAGTTCAAAGCTGGAAATATTTGGGAGCAGGCTGTGTTCCTCTCCATCCTGTCTTCCCTGAATACACACACCCCCCCACCCCACACACACACACACACTCCACAGGCCCAGGTCAGACACTGGACACAGAGACATAAGAAGATCAGTTCATCGAGATCTGGTTTCCAACTCCTTAGAATGAGCCTCAAATTTTCCTAACATAATACTGCAAGCTGCAGCTAGTAGGCTGGTATTCACACAACAGATGAACCCATCTGTAGATGAGACTTTCAAAGTGTTGCAAAAATAAGGCTATCACTTGCTAGCAAATATAATTATTTAATGTGTGGGAATATCCAGAACCAAGTATGCTTAGGTAAAAAATAAAGATTTAATACTAAAATGCCTAATTTGGGGAGAAAAAGTTAATATCATGTGGAATATTTAAACTCAAAATGCTTTTGCCTATCTTTAAGAGGCATTTTGTGGGTTTTTTTTTTTCCAGGAATTCACTGAGATGTATCCAAGTTTTTCAACTAAACAGCCTCAAATTTCGTGACACATGTGACTCTCATTAATTACATTATGTATTCCACTATGATTGAGACACTGGAGAATCTCAGAAGAAACTCTTAGTTTATCTGAAAACTTTCTTTGAAATTTCAGAAAATATGTTAAATGTAGAAAATACTAACTTTTGAAAAGAATAGTTAAATGAGTAAATTTGTCTTTGAAATATTACATTATGCTACTTCAGACCTGAAATATTCATGTATTAAAATATATTTTGAAAACTGACTCTTTTCTTCTTTGGGGATGAAGAAAGCTGGATGTCTTCAGAAACCCATGACTTCAGAACATCGACATGACATGCTCAGCCTAGGATGTTGGTTGATGTGATGCTATAGGCCTAGGACATCTATATGGCATGTGAGCTCTAGGACATCTAGATCTAGGGTGTCCTCTGGAAGTAGGGAGCACAGTGGTCAAAGGTCAGAAAGGACACTCAGCAATGTGAGGACAAATTATAATCTCTCAGTTGCCTCAGGACTCACTCTCTCATAAGAGAAAAAATTTAATTTTCTATAAGCAAATAATTTTCAATCATTTACAATACAAAGTGAAAATAAATTACTATAAATCATACATCTTCAGCCTCCTTAAGAGTCAAAGCTAGTGATTATGTCATTAGTGTTTAATTTTTAACAGTTTTTTAAATTAATTTTATTGGTACACTTTTGATATATGCAATGATCTCATTCATCTTAGGGAATGGGTATCTGTATATAACATATCTTAGTTCTTTTTTTCCCATTCCCCTCCCTTCAACCCTTCTCCTCTTCCTTATTTACAAAGCTGCTTCCATTTTCTTTTTATATTCTTCCCTTCCTTCCTCCCTTCCCCTTTTCTTGTCCCATTCTGAGTGGGAAATGGCATTGTTGAAAATAATTACTAAAACACACCAATGTGGTGTTACTTTTGCTCCATTTACACAAAAAGTAGGATTTAATCTGATTTAAATTTATAGTGTTGGGGGCTGGTGAGATGGCTCAGTGGTCTAAAGCACCTACTTAGAACAAGCTATACTAAGCAAAGCACGGGGACCACGGTTCAATCCCCCAGCACCACATGCCAGCCAGCCCCGCCCCCTGGTGGGCTGAGCTGGCCACACACACACA